>NC_040030.1:1698148-1738014 GCF_000972845.2 Larimichthys crocea | reverse complement strand
CATGATTTTAAAAGTAAGATGAAGACCGACCAGAAAAAGGGAATGATGCTGGGGCACGTGTTCATAGTGGTCACAGCCCTGAGCAGGCTTGGGCAACAAATAGTTTTGTGATTGACATGGATTTATGAAATAATAACTCATTCATTGAGTCAAACCAGATCAGCTCAGGTGGATCATTTAACGGTAATATAGGAGAAGAAAGGACACTATTTAAGGTGTATCCATTCATTTGATAAGCAGAATTACAGGTGATCCTAAAAGTTCGACCCCATTGTGCCATAGTTCTGTTCCCTCCTGTGATTTGCATCTCACATTATTAGATTTGGTCTTAGTTCCTCCAGGGAAACAAGATAACCGAGGTAGCCTGTCAACCCCAGATCAGGTGTTTTCATATGTAACAAGATATACTTCTACATTCCCGGGCCTTTCAGCAAATTCTGTGCTTATTTCCTATGACAGAGGCTCCTTTTCTGAATGAGTGATGCTTCTTTTTGTCCCGCTCGCCGCGGCATTTCCTCCCGTCATCACTTAATCATATAGCGTTTTTAAGAGAAGTCAGAACTGATAGCACCGGCTGTTATTGATATGTCTTCTTTGGGTATTGTCACCCGAAGCTGCGTGTGTGGTTAGTGTGGTGGGGAGCGTGGTGGGTGAGCGTGAGTTTTACGCCTGCAGGGGTGGTGCGTGATGAATTTCGTGTGAGGGCTCAACGACAGGTCTCTATTCTGTATCGGCCATTTCGTCGTTTAAACCACCTCAGATGTCCGTTTTGCAAATTGTTGTTTGGTGGACAACTTTGTTCGATGTGTGTCTTCTCCCTTTTTCTAGGCTGAGAACGTTACCGGACCCTGGAGGGGGGAGGAAGCCCCTGCACTACGCTGCAGACTGTGGTCATACAGATGTGGTGGAGTTCCTCATTTCTAAGGGAGCAGATGTCAATGTAAGAAACGAGCACCACCCTTTTACAGTTCATCTGTGTTCATTAGCATATGTCCGAGTTGCAGCGACCAGAGCAAATAACTGTTTCTGCCGCCTGTCTCCTTCAACATCGAAGCCTATTGTTAAACCACTTGATTTGACGCGAGGGTTATCAGTTTGTTTGACTAAAACAGTCCGGCTGTTAAAACCAGTTTATCGCATGTTATTTCAGCCATTGTCCACTCTCTCTCTCAACAATCATCTCGGCTTGCCAGACCTCACATTTAGCCTGATGGCCCCCCGAGCCTCGATGTCTCTTCTGGCGCTATGTAGTGGAACGATACATGTCCACTAAAGGGCACTCACTCATCCAACAGTATTGATATCTGTAATTTGGGAGCCTTTCTGTCGTGATTTCATCTTTCTAAAGGTCTCATACGCCCTGCAGTAACCAGTAGGATTGTATGTTCAACACGGCATGAATCTTTCAAACTCCAGTGCACTCAACGCTTTGTGATTTAAGTGTGAAACCAACACTTGGCAGAACAATTTACAACACCTAGATGGTTTTCTGTTATTTGTAGTTCTGCGGTTTCTATAAAGAGTTTCTGTGGTGCTTTGGATGCTCAGGGCAAGCTGCGTCTCACCTCTTGCCTGAGATACGGCGGCATACACAGACACAAAGATTTAAAGTTTTACCAACAAACAGCCTCACATGGAGATAAATGCAGCGTTGAAGCACAGTGTGCTCTGTAATTGCAGGACATGATAAGGGAGAGTAAAACCTCTCTCACACGAGTTATTTTTCTATTTTTGATATAAAGTAAGACGTGTATGTCTGCAGCTGTGCTTTTGATCTTTGATTATATTTCTGTTGATGCCTCTCTTCCCCGCTCCCCCTACAGGCTTCAGACAAACACAACCTCACTCCACTGTTGACTGCCTGTTTTGAGATCACCTCTCCTGTGTCAAGGTCCTGCTAGAAAGGTTGTACTTTGCTTAACTAATGCGTCTACATCTGCACACAGAGGTGGCGTCACGGCGTCCTTCACCCCTTTAGTGGATGTGGTGAGCTATGATGCTGATGAGTAATCATCGCACAAAAGGCCCTTTACGTGGTCGCGTGGAGGCTGTTTCTGGAATGCTCATAGAAACATGACACCATATGCTGCTCTTGCTTTGTGTCATTCACGGGTGCAAAGGCCATTGCTCATCATTTCACCACCTTGTTCAGCTCTGGAACTATCTTAATGCCACCTCAGTCAATGGATGCACACCAGTCAAGCTGTGAGAAGAGAAACAATACTGATCAGGCCCAGCTGGCACACAGGCCGTAGCGATGCTACCGAATAACACACATACCATATGAATGTCCAATCCAACCACGCGTCATCCAGCAGAAGGAAACATAATCGCGCCGCTCCGTCTCAGTCAAATACCAAGCCTCATTTGTGTCGCAGGAGCGTTCTTTCAGAAAGTCGATGCCTCTTCTTGCACATCTTACCTGAATATTTGACTCAGAAGTACACACCATGCCAGTCATATACATTTAAATGACTGATATTGGCTGGTGGAGTTTCTGTTTTCCCCCCAGCCCAAATGAGCCAGACTGCAGCGGAATTGATGCCACTGCGGACAATGAATTTCAAGCAAACGAGGGCAAACAATGCTACTTGTCTTTCAGTGCCTCCGTCACTCTTTATCTCTGGCGCTCCTCCGTCATAGACACTCATGTTCCGTCAGATATGATATGTCAACGATTTGAGGTTTCAAACAGCCAGTTTTACTCAGCCCCGCTATGAGAGAGAAACGACTGCGACTTATAGGGCTGCCTGACGTCAAAGTCTGCTGTGAGCTGTGTGTATACGAGGAGAGATACATATTCGGGACTGAGTGGCAGCTGTCTGTTCCCAGACAGGCTAAATGAAAGCGCTCTTACAGAGTTGTTTCACTGTGGCTTCTTCTTGGTCGTAATGGGAAGTTAGGGGAGGGCGATTTCGAAAGTCATTTTTCACACTCTTTACATCACATCAGACACCATTCAGGCCGGATTTCAATCAGTTGAGTTTCAGCTGCACCTTGAGGAACCTTTTGAAAAGGGAAAACCGTGACCTATCTATTGGGAAACACTAGTGTCGCGTAGTGTGGGACACATGCGCGGCATCCCCACTGCTTTCTTATTCCGTTGCCGTCGTCTGTGTCAATACCCCCATTTTCATCAACCAGCCACCACATGCCCTGGCCCGACATCAACAAGCCAGCAGAGTCTTGCGAGCATTCAGCCAGCAGCTGGCTGGCAGCTGGCCGTCAGTGCTGTTGGCACAAGATAAACCAAAAAGAAGCACAATGATGCCAACGGAAGAAAATGGCGTTTACTACTCAGTAAGTTCTTTCCTAAGAAGTTGCTGGCATAACATCAGCGGTACATCGTTCAACTGCTTGGCACAGTTGGTTGTCAGTGTTCTCTCCATCATGGGCTCATTGAGTTTCAATATCATGTGGACATCAAAGATGGTAGAATGATTTCTTGGGCGTGACTTTGAGGATGCTCGGCCTAAACCGGAGGTAGGTCTACAAAAAATACAGAAGTACCCACTGTAGTTCAAGATCAGATTTGAGCGTTTTCCTATTAATGAGCTTTTCGTAATGTCACTTCCACTTAATGGTGATGGGATTTCAGTTTAAATCCAGCAGACCATCCCTTGTAAGTACAGTACATCCCTCTGAAAGACAAAGCTCTTCGGCATGTGCAACAGGAGCTATGGAAGTAAACCACCTCTGATCTCTTGGGTGGACCTTTGTCTGTGTTATCGTATAAGACAAGACAGGCAGCTATGGCTCATCTGAACGGGATATGGTGGAAGGTGAAGATATGAGCGAACCCACGGTCTGCCCCTCTATGGCTCGGCACTCCTCTTCACTAAGCGCCAACAGGATTAACACCATATGCAGCCAAAAGGTCTCAGTCACCACGGGGGCCGGATCTCAATACGTCCACCCCTGGCAGCTCTGAAACTTGCCATGTGTCTTAACACGAGATGAATGATTGTCCCTCAGCCACGCCATTGACTGTGCTGCCACATGCCCACATGTCTGGCACACCTGTAGCACAACAGCACACCACAATGCAGTGGAATAAAGGAACCCGCCGAGGACGCCGAATTGGCTGTCGGACCTTCTTATGTTTGCAGGCATAATGGCTCGGTTCCCCCGGCGCTTCATGGGAGCCGACCCCTGACCCCCCTGACAGCGTGCCGTGCTGTTTTTGGCAATGAATTACGAAAGGCCGCTTTAAACCCAATAGTGACCCAGCTGTAAGGTCCTGGACGAGAGTGCTGACACAGCCTGCAGAGGTGGCCAGTTAATTTTAAGTCAAAAATGAAAGGGCACACAGAAGCATGCATGATGAAAACACACGTCCTTTTATTCTGTGAGGAACCGACTACTGGCTGAGAAAAACAGTTTTATTTTGTCACGTCAGTTCCATGGTTGCCTTGTCTTTTAAATGTAACCACATAAGGTTTTAATTATGCGTGTGTCCTTTTTAAAGGCACAGATGTGTTAATATTTGAGGCCAGATCACAGATTGCAATCAACTGAACCGTCCTCACTTATCTCCCCTCAACCAAAGTGTAGGAGACACTACGGTGGCCTTCATGCCAAAAGAAGTCATGTTGCGACCACAATATAGCTTGTTGAGGCAATTAATTAGCAAACTTCCTTCCAATATAAACTACCCCGAGCACTCGCTGTCGTAAAACGGTGTGTAAGGTTTTAATAACTACATAAACTGTGATCCGAACATTTTTCTAGTCTTTTGGCAGATGTCACGATTACTGTCAGACTCCACTCAGGCTGAAATGACCCAAATTCCAACACCTACCTTGTTTCAACCCAGCTCAGCTGACGCAGCTTGTTCCAATACAGATATCGAGCTTTCACTTTTCTTTTCCTTTTGGCTGATATCTTTATATAATTTGCCCTCTTACAAATTCGTACAGGTTAGTGATGTTTGACTGCTGCCAGCGGGTCGATAATCTGATGTAAGCAGTGCATTTTAAATCAGTTTTGAGCGATTCTCTGGCCCGATATTTGAAGACTTATGCATGGGGAGACCTTTTCAATTCCATGCACGTTGGCATAATGAAAACTTAATGGACACTTTGGCAGGTCCGTGGCATTACGTTACTGACCCAGCGCTGTTTGCGTGCCTCCTAATCCAGGATGATGTGCATCTCCGTCAAGTTTGACTGGAGACACCCTGGGAGTCTATTCTTATTTATTAGGCTACGTCTCTCTGGCTACTAGCTTCTCTTTGAGTGGATAAGTTTGGACTGTGTGTGACAAGTGTTCACGAGGGGTCATTATTCAAGTTGTGGAAGGCTCATTAATGGAAGTGGTGTCAGAAGCAAGCCACCGAGCTGGGTGGTCACTGGGGATGCGCGAAGTTATAAAACGCCAACCGCGACTGATTTAACTCGTGCACAATCTCCTCCTCCTGTCCGGTCTCCTGACAATAACACAGGTGTGAGCTACTTCATTAACAACAAGCCTCCTCAGCACATAGCTCATCTGCTGCTGTGAACTGCGTGTGAAAATACAAAATACGAGTTTTGTTTTTTGGCGGCTTTATAAATACTGCTTTTCCTGAGATATCGAGGGAGGCGGGGCAAGTCGATGGGTCTCCGTGTTAGGACAGAGATGTAGGGTTAAATGGTGACTAAGAAAAACCTACTAGAAATAGGGTAAGCAAGCAAGCAGAGTGAGTATATTAAGCTCCTCCATCTTATTAGAACAGATCTTACTTTCCGTGGTTTGTAACGTTTTTCCGCTCCCGGTTCTTGGAAGCCGCTCTGCATCCCAGTTGCCCTCAGCATGGATTTCCAGTCTGCTTAGCACCAACAGCTGTTCTTGAGTGTAAAACAAGAGAGCCGTGGCTTTTTGTGAGGGTCACCCTATGTTCATGAAGTAGTCCATACAACAGGTCCATGTAATTGGCTGCTAACCACACGGCACCATGGCAACCACGGCAATTATTACAAAAAAAGAGAAAAGAAACAATAAACCGTCTTTTGTGTGCTGCGGTATCAAGAGGCATTGAGTATACTTTCTAATACTGGTATCAAAGGTTAAAAATGGTATCGTGGCAGACCCTTTAGAATACTCTCTAGGGTATTATGTGTGGTGCTCATTATGAGATTGTTCACCTCAAATATGGGCAACACACAAGGCCTACAGTTTTGTGTCTTCCCAGGCAAGAGCAGTGTGATGGTGAAAGAGCTGGGTCAAGTGTGTAATGTGTTCTTGCCATCAAAATGAGCCTGTAGGAGTTGTTACAAGAATGGTCGTGGAACCGTGGACAATGACTCAGAGCGGGGAAGAGGAAGGGGGGGAGGAAAGCTGGGGGGGGGGAAGGACAGAATAGTGAAGATAGAAAAAAAATACCAAAGGGAAACTAGAAAAGAAAAAGAGAGAAAAAGACAAATAAGGAAACAGAATAAGAAAAAAGAAAAACAAGAAAGAAAGAAGGGATCACTACACACACACACACACACACACACACACAGGCCCTGGGCTCCAGGAGTGTGTAGCTAACGTTGGGTGGGCGGAGGCCCGGCTACAGCACACCTGACTACACCCTGCACACCAGCCTGTGTCAGGGGGTGCTCGAGAAGTCTTCATTTCATTCACACTGATTTCACTACAGAGCTCCTGTAAGGAAAGATTCAAAGCTGTGTCCTCTGCTGCTTTCACAGTCATATTAACCCGTCATATTAAATGTAAACGGGCTGTACTTATATAGCGCCTTTCTAGTCTTCCGACCACTCAAAGCGCTTTTACACTACGTGTCTCATTCTAGGGCTGCCACAAACGATTATTTTGATAGTCGACTAATCTGATCATACGTAAATTGAGCCGTGAGCCACCTTCGCCCCCGAGTCTTTCCAAGCCGACCCAGAGGAAATGTGCCCGGTGGGAGAGGTCCCACGAGAAGATCCTCCCGCACAGTGCGGGCATCCCTGACCCGCCGAGTTGAATCCCCCGGGCAGACGGAAGTTGCGGGAAAATCGCCCTGATTGGTTAAAATTGTTCGTTGACATAATTGTGACTAATCAGGGCAGCCCTATCTCATTCACACACTGATGGCATTGGCTTCCATGCAAGGTGCCAACTGCTCGTCAGTTTTTAGGAGCTAACCATTCACACACATTCATACACTGATTAGATTACATATACTTTATTCATCCCACCATGTGTAGCATACACTACAGAATTAGAAAAAAGTAGAAAAGACCAAAACAAAAAACACATTAAACAGAGAGAAATATCTATAACTCACACAATAAACACGAAAAAAAATCAGCCTTCAAAACAGACAAGTACTAAGGGTAAAAGTGGCATGATATATAAAAAGAGTATTGTAATGGCGTTGGCTGCCATGCAAGGTGCCAACTGCTCATCAGTTTTTAGGAGCTAACCATTCACACACATTCATACACCGATGGGGCAGCCTTCAGGGGCAATTTGGGGTTCAGTATCTGGTCCAAGGACACTTTGACGTGCAGGCTGGAGGAGCGAACTGCTGATCTTCTGATTGGTGGATGACCCGCTCTACCTCCAAGCCACAGCCGCCCACAGTTTATAGTTAGGTAACTATCAGTTTACTATAATTATCCACCCACTTCCCTTCACTTTTTCAGGCTCGGGTCAGGTGGCAGCGGGGTTTAGTAGGGCACCTCACTCCAGACGTTCCCAGCAAAACCTGGGAGGTCCTGAAGGGTTCCCACACTTAGATGGGCCATGTAGTCCCTTTCATACAGAATTGTAGCCCAAGGTGCTTCACAGAGCAGAGTAAAAACAGAAATAGACAAAACTAACAGCTCCTAAAATAAAAGAAGTTGCATGGAAAAACTAGAGATTAGAAGAACAGTAAACAGCATGAAACTACAACAATGAAACAAATAATAAGAAAAATTGAGACCTATAGGGTAAAAAGCATAATATTAGAACAGTTGCAGTAAAAGTAGATAACAGGGAGTGATCAGGCACCTTAGGTAAAAGCCAGGCTAAAGAGGTGTGTCTTAAGTTGTTTTTTAAAAATGTCTACAGAAGTGCAGTGTCCTCCCAGTTCCTCCCAGTTGGACGCCTCCAAAGGAAGGCGCCCAGGGCGAACCACCTCTGCTGGTTCCTTTCGACGTGAAAATAAATTACTGTACTGTAGATGCAGGCTTGCACTTTTTAAACTTTAATTTGAACTCTTTGAACAGCTAGTATTAAGTTATTTAATCGCTCTAAAATTTCTCCACTCTCCACCTTCATGTTCACTTCCAACCACTCATATCTTAATGACATGGAAGCTAGAAACTGCTCAGAAAGATGTAAATGTAGCTGAAATGATCATACTTGCATATTAAACGGCTTTACACATCCACCCCTGGAAGTTTTGAGTCTCGTCTGGCTTATAAATTGCTGATAATGAACTTAACGTCCTGGATTTTGAAGAATTAGACTGTTGCAGCGTTTTCCCATTTCTGACAGTCCTACTGTAAGTCATAGCCATTTCATTATCCACACCGGGTCTGGGTGTAAACAACTTCAGCGCTTTATCCCCCTTTTCTATAGTGGAAATGAAACTATTTCAATTTTATCAGCCGTTGGCGCTGCAGCCATTGAAGGCAACATTTAAACACTATTAGAAGAGGTCGAGCCTCCATATCCGTCATTGCTAATGGATTCAGCGGGACCGAGTGTAAAATGAAGAATCGTCTTCCACGTGTTGTAGTTGACCTTCAGCGGAGTTTGTGATGAAGGTGAATGAGCGAGTGACAATTGGAGGGAGGCTCTGCTGCCATGGTTCATATATATATTTTTTCTGAAGGGCGTGTTTTTGTTGTTGTTTTTTTTGCCATTATTTTAAAAGTACAGATGAAGACAGACCAGAAAAAGGGAATGATGACTGGGGCACGTGTTCATAGTGGTCACAGCCCTGAGCTGGCTTGTGCAACAAATAGTTTTGTGATTGAACATTGGATTTATGAAATAATAACTCATTCATTGAGTCAAACCAGATCAGCTCAGGTGGATCATTTAACTGTAATATAGGAGAAGAAAGGACACTATTTAAGGTGTATCCATTACATTATGATAAGCAGAATTACAGGTGATACCTAAAAGTATCGACCCTATTGTGCCATAGTTCTGTTCCCTCCTGTGATTTGCATCTCAGCATTATTAGATTTGGTCTTAGTTCCTCCAGGGAAACAAGATAACCGAGGTAGCGCTGTCAACCCCAGATCAGGTGTTTTCATATGTGTAACAAGATATACTTCTACATTCCCGGGCCTTTCAGCAAATTCTGTGCTTATTTCCTATCACAGAGGCTCTTTTTCTGAATGAGTGAATGCTTCTTTTTGTCCCGCTCGCCGCTGCATTTCCTCCAGTCAATCACTTAATCATATAGAGTTTTTTAAGAGAAGTCAGAACTGATAGCACCGGCTGTTATTGATATGTCTTCCTTTGGGTATTGTCACCCGAAGCTGCGTGTGTGGTTAGTGTGGTAAGGGGAGCGTGGTGGGTGAGCGTGAGGTTTTAACAGCCCTGCAGGAGGTGGGGCGGGTGATGCATTTTCCTCTGAATTTCGTGTGAGGGCTCAACGACAGGCTCTATTTCTGTATCGGCCATTTCCGTTTAAATCACCTCAGATGTCCGTTTTGCAAATTGTTGTTTGGTGACAACTTTGTTCGATGTGTTGTCTTTCTCCCTTTTCTAGGCTGAAGACGTAAACCGGACCCTAGAGGGTGGGAGGAAGCCCCTGCACTACGCTGCAGACTGTGGTCATACAGATGTGGTGGAGTTCCTCATTTCTAAGGGAGCAGATGTCAATGTAAGAACGAGCACCACCCTTTTACAGTTCATCTGTGTTCATTAGCATACTGTCCGAGTTGCAGCGACCAGAGCAAATAACTGTTTCTGCTGCCTGCTTCCCTTCAACATCGAAGCCTATTGTTAAACCACTTGATTTGACGCAAGGGTTATCAGTTTGTTTGAACTAACACAGTCCGGCTGTTAAAACCAGTTTATCGCATGTTATTTCAGCCATTGTCCTCTCTCTCTCAACAATCATCTCAGCTTGCCAGACCTCACATTTAGCCTGATTGGCCCCCCCGAGCCTCGATAGTCTCTTCTGGCGCTATGTAGTGGAACGATACATGTCCACTAAAAGGGCACTCACTCATCCAACAGTATTGATATCTGTAATTTGGAGCCTTTCTGTCGTGATTTCATCTCTCTAAAGGTCTCTTACGCCTGTGCAGTAACCAGTAGGATTGTATGTTCAACACGGCATGAATCTTTCAAACTCCAGTGCACTTCAAACGCTTTGTGATTTTAAGTGTGAAACCAACACTTGGCAGAACAATTTACAACACCTAGATGGTTTTCTGTTATTTGTAGTTCTGCGGTGTTCTATAAAGAGTTTCTGTGGTGCTTTGTGATGCTCAGGGCAAGCTGCGTCTCACCTCTTGCCTGAGATCAGGCGGCATACACAGACACAAAGATTTAAAGTTTTACCAACAAACAGCCTCACACTGGAGATAAATGCAGCGTTGAAGCACAGTGTGCTCTGTAATTGCAGGACATGATAAGGGAGAAGTAAAACCTCTCTCACACAAGTTATTTTTATATTTTTGATATAAAGTAAGACGTGTATGTCTGCAGCTGTGCTTCTGATCTTTTGATATATATTTCTGTTGATGCCTTTCTTCCCCGCTCCCCCTACAGGCTTCAGACAAACACAACCTCACTCCACTGTTGACTGCCTGTTTTGAGAATCACCTCTCCTGTGTCAAGGTCCTGCTAGAAAAGGTTGGTACTTTGCTTAACTAATGCGTCTACATCTGCACACAGAGGTGGCGTCACGGCGTCCTTCACCCCCTTTAGTGCGTGTGGATGTGTGAGCTATGATTGCTGATGAGGTAATTCATCGCACAAAAGGCCCTTTAACGTGGTCGCGTGGAGGCTGTTCTGGAATGCTCATAGAAACATGACACAGTATCTGCTGCTCTTGCTTTGTGTCATTCACGGGTGCAAAGGCCATTGCTCCATCATTTCACCACCTTGTTCAGCTCTGGAACTATCTTAATGCCACCTCAGTCAAATGGATGCACACACAGTCACAGCTGTGAGAAGAGAAACAATACTGAGTCAGGCCCAGCTGGCACACAGGCCGTAGCGATGCTACCGAATAACACACATACCATAATGAATGTCCAATCCAACCAGC
The DNA here is from genome assembly GCF_000972845.2 of Larimichthys crocea. Lineage (NCBI taxonomy): Eukaryota > Metazoa > Chordata > Actinopteri > Sciaenidae > Larimichthys > Larimichthys crocea. Next base: position 1,726,814 of record NC_040030.1, on the reverse strand, counting down.
GTCATCCAGCAGAAGGAAACATACTCGCGCAGCTCCGTCTCAGTCAAATACCAAGCCTCATTTGTAGTCGCAGGAGCGTTCTTTCAGAAAAGTCGATGCCTCTTCTTGCACATCTTACCTGAATATTTGACTCAGAAGTACACACATGCCAGTCATATACATATAAATGACTGATATTGGCTGGTGGAGTTTCTGTTTTCACCCCAGCCCAAATGAGCCAGACTGCAGCGGAATTGATGCCACTGCGGACAATGAATTTCAAGCAAACGAGGGCAACAATAGCTACTTGTCTTTCAGTGCCTCCGTCACTTCTTTATCTCTGGCGCTCCTCCGTCATATGACACTCATGTTCAGTCAGATATGATATGTCAACGATTTGAGGTTTCAAAAACAGCCAGTTTTACTCAGCCCCGCTATGAGAGAGAAGCGACTGCGACTTATAGGGCTGCATGACGTCAAAGTCTGCTGTGAGCTGATGTGTATACGAGGAGAGATACATATTCGGGGACTGAGTGAGCAGCTGTCTGTTCCCAGACAGGCTAAATGAAAGCGCCTCTACAGAGTTGTTTCACTGTGGCTTCTTCTTGGCTCAGTAATGGGAAGTTAGGGGAGGCGATTTCGAAAGTCATTTTTCACACTCTTTACAATCACATATGCACCATTCAGGCCGGATTTTCAATCAGTTGAGTTTCAGCTGCACCTTGAGGACCTTTTTGAAAAGGGAAAACCGTGACCTATCTATGGGAAACACTAGTGTCCGGTTAGTGTGACACATGCGCGGCACTCCACTGCTTTCTTATTCCTGTTGCCGTCGTCTGTGTCAATACCCCATTTTCATCAACACAGCCACATGCCCTGGCCCTGACATCAACAAGCCAGCAGAGTCTTGCGAGCATTCAGCCAGCAGCTGGCTGGCAGCTGGCCGTCAGTGCTGTTGGCACAAAGATAAACCAAAAAGAAGCAACCGATGCCAACAGGAAGAAAATGGCAGTTTACTACTCAGTAAGTTCTTTCCTATAGAAGTTGCTGGCATAACATCGACGGGTACATCGTTCAACTGCTTGGCACAGTTGGTTGTCGGTGTTCTCTCCATCATAGGCTCATTGAGTTTCAATATCATTGTGACATCAAAGATGGTGGAATGATTTCTTGGGCGTGACTTTGAGGATGCCTCAGCCTAAACCTGGAGGTAGGTCTACAAAAAAATACAGAAGTTCACGCTGTAGTTCAAGATCAGATTTGAGCTGTTTCCTAGTTAATGAGCTTTTCGTAATGTCACTTCCACTTAATGGTGATGGGATTTCAGTTTAAATCCAGCAGACCATCCCTTGTAAAGTACAGTACATCCCTCTGAAAGACAAAAGCTCTTCGGCATGTGCAACAGGCAGCTATGAAAGTAAACCACCTCTGATCTCTTGGGTGGACCTTTTGTCTGTGTTATCGTATAAGACAAGACAGGCAGCTATAGCTCATCTGAACAGGGATTATGGTGGAAGGTGAAGATATGAGCGAACCCACGGGTCTGCCCCTCTCATGGCTCGGCACTCCTCTTCACTAAGCGCCAACAAGGATTAACACCCATATGCAGCCAAAAGGTCATCAGTCACCACGGGGGCCCGATCTCAATACGTCCACCCCTGGCAGCTCTGAAAACTTGCCATGTGTCTTAACACGAGATGAATAGATTGTCCCTCAGCCACGCCATTGACTGTGCTGCCACATGCCCACACTGTCTGCCAGCACCTGTAGCACAACAGCCACACCACAATGCAGTGGAATAAAAGGAACCCGCCGAGGACGCTGAATTGTGACTGTCGGACATTCTTATGTTTACAGGCATAATGGCTCGGTTCCCCCGGCGCTTCATGGGAGCCGACCCCTGACCCCCTGACAGCGTGCCGTGCTGTTGTTGGCAATGAATTACGAAAAGCCGCTTTAAACCCAATAGGTGACCCAGCTGTAAGGTCCTGGACGAGAGTGCTGACTACAGCCTGCAGAGGCTGGCCAGTTAATTTTAAGTCAAAAATGAAAGGGCACACAGAGGCATGCATGCATGAAAACACACATCCTTTTATTCTATGAGGAACACGACCACTGGCTAGAATAACTGTTTTATTTTGTCACGTCAGTTCCCATGGTTGCCTTGTCTTTTAAATGTAACCACATAAGGTTTAATTACTGCGTGTGTCCCTTTTTAAAGGCACAGTGTGTAATATTTAGAGGCCAGATCACAGATTGCAATCAACTGAACCGACCCTCACTTACCCCTCCCATACCAAATGTGTAGGAGACACTACGGTGGCCTTCATGGCCAAAAGAAGTCATCGTTGCGACCACACTGAATAGCTTGTTGAGGCATTTAATTAGCAAACTTCCTTCCAAATATAAACTATCCCGAGCACTGCTGTCGTAAAACGGTGTAAGGTTTTAATAACTACATAAAACTGTGATCCGTAACATTTTCTAGTCTTTTGGCAGATGTCATGATTACTGTCAAGACTCCACTCAGCCTGAAATGACCCAAATTCCAACACCTACCTTTGTTTCAACCACAGCTCAGCTGACGCAGCTTGTTCCAATACAGATATCGAGCTTTCACTTTTCTTTTCCTTTTGGCTCGATATCTTTATATAATTTGCCCTCTTACAAATTCGTACAGGTTAGTGATGTTTGACTGCTGCCAGCGGGTCGATAATCTGATGTAAGCAGTGCATTTTAAATCAGTTTTGAGCGATTCTCTGGCCCGATATTTGAAGACTTATGCATGGGAGACCTTTTCAATTCCATGCACTGTTGGCATAATGAAAACTTAATGGACACTTTGGCAGGTCCGTGGCATTACGTTACTGACCCAGCGCTGCTTTGCGTGCCTCCATAATCCAGGATGATGATGCATCTCCGTCAAGTTTGACTGGAGACACCCTGGGAGTCTATTCTTATTCATTAGGCTACGTCTCTCTTGGCTACTAGCTTCTCTTTGAGTGGATAATGTTTGGACTGTGTGTGACAAGTGTTCACGAGGGGGTCATTATTCAAGTTGTGGAAGGCTCATTAATGGAAGTGGTGTCAGAAGCAAGCCACTGAGCTGGGTGGTCACTGGGGATGCCGTGAAGTTATAGAACGCCAACCGCGACTGATTAACTCGTGCACAATCTCCTCCTCCTGTCTGGTCTCCTGACAATAACACAGGTGTGAGCTACTTCATTAACAACAAGCCTCCTCAGCTGCTGTGAACTGCGTGTGAAAATACAAAATACGAGTTTTGTTTTTTGGCGACTTTATAAATACTGCTTTTCCTGAGATATCGAGGGAGGCGGGGGCAAGCTGATGTGTCTCCGGTTAGAGACAAGAGATGTAGGGTTAAACGGTGACATAAGAAATAACCTACTAGAAATAGGGTAAGCAAGCCCGAAGTGAGTATATTAAGCTCCTCCATCTTATTAGAACAGATCTTACTTTCCGTGGTTCGTAGCATCTTTTCCGCTCCCGGTTCTTGGAGCCAGCTCTGCATCCCAATTGCCCTCAGCATGGATTTCCAGTCTGCTTAGCGCCAACACCTGTTCTTGAGTGTAAACAAGAGAGCCGTGGCTTTTTGTGAATGGGTCACCCTATGTATCATGAAGTAGTCCATACAACAAGGTCCATGTAATTGGCTGCTAACCACACGGCACCATGGCAACCACGGCAATTATTTACTAAAAAAAAGAAAAGAAACAATAAACCGTCTTTTGTGTGCTGCGGTATCAAGAGGCATTGAGTATACTTTCTAATACTGGTATCAAAGGTTAAAAATGGTATCGTGGCAGACCCTTTAGAATACTCTCTAGGGTATTATGTGTGGTGCTCATTATGAGATTGTTCACCTCAAATATGGGCACACACAAGGCCTACAGTTTTGTGTCTTCCCAGGCAAAGCAGTGTTGATGGTGAAAGAGCTCGGGTCAAGATGAGGCCTGTAGAGTCTGTTACCAGATATGGTCTTGAACCAGCTACTAATGACTTCCCCAGAGCTGGAGCAATGAATAAGGGGCTGGAGAAAGCTTCTTCCTGTCCTCCCCATCACCCACTGAACCCAGTAGAGGGGAGCGCACAGTGATTGGTTATCAGGTCCCTGATATGAATAAGTTAGAAACTATTGAAAAAGTTTAAGTAACACTCCAAATACTTTACCACTATTTATACTTTGTCTGTTTTTCACGGAGTCAAACAACTGTTCATATCAGAAAAATATTAGAACATTATCAGATTAGAAGGATTCAGGTTTTCCCCTCAGGAATCTGTCCTGTCTTGTATTTGACAAGATGAACTACACTGAAAGAACCCTCTGTGTATTGAAATATGAAGACCAGGACACCAAGGCCCTCATGAGTGAACCTTATTTCACACCGTACGCAGGTTTTCTGCTACACCGCATCATCTCTCTGGTTCAGCTCTGGTTTGAATGCAGGTAATATAAAAAAAAAAACTGAATTGTGACTCCAGGAAGTCACAGGTGTCAAATAAGTAGTCTGACACATACAGTTACACTTAGTTCTTTCTGTGGTTATAAAGATGTAATATGTTAGAGGATCTCAGAGGTTCTGGTAGGTGGATTGGGTTACCATTGGACAGAGCCAGGCTAGTAATTTTCACTTCAGTATCACAAAACTGACACTGTTAATTAAAAAAAAAATGGGTGAAGACATGGAGCTGAGGTGGGCTGAATGAAGCCTGGTTGCTCAGACAAGCCACCTGTGATGGCACCTACCTGTCAATCAAAGCGTCCACGCTCTTAATCCTGCAAAACTTTAAGCCTTGATATAATGTGAACAGGTGAGTTGTATATAAATTCACCCTCAGTACAGTTGTCATGAACGGGGAAATTAGCTACAGAGACCAAAACTGTTTTTTGTACCAGGCTGTAAACATGTTTATTTCTGCTGTGAAGTTGGACATTTGAACATGGGGACTTATGGAGCCAGCCTCAAGTGGACGTTTGAGGAGCTTCACTTCACAGCCATGAAGGTTGCCGCTTGATTAAAACACACGCTCACTGGTGGCAGTTTGCACCTGAGCATGTATCACCTGTGGTCTATTATTAATGGCCCGCCGGTAAATCACACTCCCACCGCTCGTACTACAAATCCCACAATGCACCGCAACAGCCGCCACACAGGTCAAGATACTGTCAAGACCTATTCACCACCCCTCCCCCTGCTGCTTCGGTTGTTTATCGACGCACTAATCAGCGGTCAGCAGATGAACGCACAGCAACATTAAAGAAAAGTTGACTTCGAGAACAGGGACGTTGAAAGCACCGACGTGATGCGCTAATGTCCCCCCTACCACCCCAGATTCCTATGGGTCAGCAGAGTTCAAGCCTTGCATAAAAGGGCTCTGACATAAGTAGAGTCTTAACAGGTGCACACTTACTAGAAGCATTTTATGTATTTACAAAACCCATTCATACTCCGTCTCTTTACCAATTAGAGATGCAGATCTGACAGGTTACCCACTCAGCCCTGGTAAATCTCTCTTGTTCAGGGCGCGCTCTGTTGCTCCTGCGGCATGGAATTTGCACCCAGACAGCCATCCCCACACTGCTGGGCACTTGAACTGGGTAACATTGTTTTTGATGGCTTGCTTCTCCACGCAACAATAGACTCTCTCTGCCTTGGCTCCGTAAGCCCTTTGCTAAGAGGCTAAAAGTTGGCAGGGCAAACAAAGAGACGTCTCTCCACTACGTGCCCCTCCACTCCTCTGTTGCCCATTAAATCTGTTGTCACTACATGCGCATTCAAAACGTCGCCCGTTGTCTCATTCTCTCTTCTTTTACGTGTTGTTTGTTCTTAGTAATCCAAATGATTGGGTCCACTCCCACGTCTTCTTCATTTATTTATTCTGTTATCCCTCAGAGCTCAAATGGATTTGTGCCTCGGCATCAGTGAGTTTGTTTTACATGAAGAAAAGCTGACAAGTTATTAGTGACTGAGGAAAATAAAAGTTTTTTTGTAACTTACTAAGGTAACCGTTTAATAAGGCCCCGTGGGTGTAAGCAAGATTTGTAGGAGGCATTATTGGCAAAGGGTGACAAAGCTTTATACCATAGAGACCCAAAATCTGTACACTTACAATGCAAGCACTCTCTGCATTGTTGGCTCTCCATGGCTCATTAATGGCCACCTAGATTTACCCCCTTTCCACCCCAGAAACAAACATTCAATTGGGTTCAAGTCTGGTGATCGACTATGTGTTGAAGTCAAAGTTTCACCAGCGCGCCCCCCTGAATCTCCCAAGATTTAGAGTATTTAGAGTAAAATGGCACCTGAACCCTGCGAGGGATTAATTTCTTTGTACATCTGGAAGCTGTCATTGCAAACAAAGGCGTCCCCACCAAGCATTAAATAAGCTGTCATTGCAAACAAAGGCGTCCCCACCAAGCATTAAATACCTTTTACTTAGGTAGTGCTGTGAAGTTTTGAGTAATTACCAATGTCTGGTCTAAATTTCATGAGAATAGATGCTTTGGAAACATGTTGACGAATTGAGTACTTAATTTCCCGTACTGTATGCACGCACACCCAAACTAAAATTTGCTGTGTCATTGTACAACGTCCACTTCATTGCTTCAACTTTGCTCTCTTCACTGGGAGTGTCCTGTAATGTTTATGAGCACTGGAAACCGTGTGTGCCAACGAAACGTTGTAGTTGGTCGATACCTTGGGGACAGGCGCTCTGGAGTTTGTTGATCTATTTGCATACTGACACAGGACGCTTCATCTGACAACTATAGATTCAGTGCTCTGCTCCTCACCTTAACCCTTGACTCGCAGCAGAATTGACATCACACTGCGAGGACGACTTAATGTACCTGCTAAGCATATTTAATATTAATGTCCTCTCTCCTCCACAGGGAGCTGACAAAGAACAAAGAGGACCAGACGGCTTGACCGCCTTCGAAGCAGCCGAGACCGACGCCATGAAGGCTCTGCTCAAGTGAGGCACCACAGTGTGGGAGATGGCTGGACAGGTGGGTGAACGGACAGACAGATGGATGCAGTGGACCCCAGACAGAAGATGGACTCGCCCCTTTTAACCCGATCAACCTCTGTCTTAGCACTGCTTTTGTCTGTTTGTTAGAGGGTCATTTTGTCTGTCTGGTGATTTTCCCTTTTCCTTTTTTTTTTGTTTTGTTTTTTTTTCCCTTAAGTTTTTGGGATAGGATTTTCTCTTCTTTTGGCCTCTTGTTTGTAGCCATTTAACAGAAGAACTCGTCGGTTGTGTCTCCTTTCGGGTCCTAAAAACTTGGGGTCTTGGCGCTCTCACACTTGGATCCTAGAACACTGCTCAGACTAGAAATCACTATAATGTAAACGCAAAGCTTAGCACTTAAATACACATCCCTCTCTCTCTCTCTGTCTCATTTGCAACTCTCTGTAAAACTGTAAAGAAACCAAACGGTAATGGATCAATAATCTGTTAACATTTTTAACTTCAGTATAAGTATTTTAAGGCGAGGGCTTAATCTCATGAACAGTAATTGCACTGTACTATACTAGATAGTTTGGAAAAGAGAGGTCATAAAGTTTCCTAACCTTTTGATTGTGTGTGGCCTCTTCCTCTACCTTGATTTGTTTTTTTAATAAACCAAACTGTCCCTCCAATCTTTAAATTTTGGAAAAACGTCAGTTGAGAGGTCCAGAGGTTTTTTTTTCTTTTCTTTTCTACTTGGCTCATCAGTTACATATCAGATGGTGTTTTTTGACAGATTTTACGTTGGTAATGCTTAAAAAGATATCATGTTCTCTGACCAATCACCATGCTGGCTACTAGAAAGACTTGAATGTTGCAATTTAAAAAAAAAAAAGAAAAAAGATCTGTTACTGATTCCCTTTTTTTGAAGCTTTGTTAACAGCACATAATAGAATAAGGAATTTTAGAAACGTGTTCATTTTTGTCATCCCTGAAGTGAGATTTCAGAGCAAAAACTCCCGTTTTGTTGCAGCTTCTCTGTGTATTTTGTAATTGATGGGCTCCGGGGGGCTCTGGATGATGGCTTAATTGGGGGTTAGAGTTGAAACGGGATAGATGGGGGCTCTTAGTATTCCCCTTGCGTTGGATTTGGTTAGAAGCCCTGCCTGTTTTGCTGCATGTCAACATTGCCTCTGCTTTTACGCTACGAAATGGTTACTGGTCCTCTCTTGGTTGCTTTAAAATGAATTACTACAATGTAATGGACAAAAAAAAAATGCTCTTGCTGACTTTGTTGTGACAAAAAGTCTGTAAAAACAGAAATAAAAATATCTATAAAAAATCGTCATCTGAATTTCATTTCTGTGTGGAATCAGCCGTAATGCGGCCTCGGTATTGGTAATTCATCCTGTTGAAAAATACTGACAACACAATAAAAGAGCCTTCGTTTTTTCTCGGAATATGCCACCTTGTATTAATGTTACTTTCATACGCATTGCTCTGTTCTTTAGTAAGAGAATCGGATGAATAACGGGGGTAATTTTCTAGTACAAGGGACACCATGCCATTTGACAAATTTTGCCCTTGGTATTCTCGCAGCCTCGGGCGATTTAATCACTATTTGTGAACATAAGCAACACTGTCCCGAACGTAAAAAACTAACCAGAGACTCTAATCTTTGTTGTCATACTAATCTATCGCCTCGAGCTGTTCAATTATGAATCGCAGACTGATTTAGACTCCCACGAGATTTGTCTGAATGTCTGGATTCAAATAAGCTCTATATGATAATGCGACTCGAGCAATCACACCAAGTATTGCCCTAGTCATTTTGATCAGTTAATTTTGTGTGACCACTGCATTGTAAACTTGAATCATGTGCAGAACAGAAGCCGAACCAGATGCTCTGTGAAACAAAATCACAAGCTACAAAATTTCTTTCTGGCACCTGTTGCCTGCCGCATTGTTCAGCCCACAACAATCAAGATTTTTGGTAGCAATGCCAGGTCAGAATCTTTGTCCCAGCCAACAACTGGGCCTAATGTCCCAAGAAGAACAACAGCGTTACTGTGCAGAGCTCTATACTCTTCAGTATATTGTGGTCATTGTAATGTGGCCTTGTAGTTCACCAGATGGACCATCTGGTAACCAGAGGAAAAGAAGTCAAGCATACAATCACCCTGCCGAAAGATTTCTTCGCAGTCAATCAATTCCTACACCAGAACTCTGACCACCCTGGCAGAGAGTCAAGGGAAAACAGAAGTTATTCTCTGACGGTGTTCTATGTTCCAGTTCTTAGGTGTATATTCACTACTACTACTACTCTCATTTTAAAACAGGTTTAGGGTTGACAACAGAAAACAAATCTCAAGATGTGACACAACAGCAGATAAACAGAAATCGACGGTTGTTTTCTGCTCAACTATTATATAAAATTCACCACCCTGGAGAGAGACTACGGATGAAAATGTGGCTGTGATAGCAGTGGGTTATCAAAAACCTCGAAATGTATGACAACAACGACACAATTCTCCATTGCTGCCGCAGCCGATTGGAAACTCCCACCTCTGATCTTTGGTTCTGCAATATGTGCATCAATCTACAGACCGTGAGGGTCTGCGCGCATTGTACCGTGACGGAATGGCAGTAATACATGAACTGTTACAACCTTACCCTCCATCATAAAACTTGCCGTTGAAGTTTTACTGTACAATTAAACCAGGTTGGTAGGAAATTGAGGTATGAGGATATATTTTACTTCATGCAAATCCTGGACCTCGTAATTGTACCCCTGGCAGATGGTGCCCAAATTAGAAATGTCCTTTATTTGACACTACGTTGATGCTATATTACAGTTTCGTTGAGTCAAACTTTAAATCCCAAGTAAAAATAGTAAAAATCTTGTGGCTACGTCAACTGCACCATAGTGAGAAACCTCTAGATGTCTTAATTTCAGCCTGACACATCTGGAATCTTTGGAAAGATTCATGAAGTCATGACGGTTTCAACACTGCTTTTCCACATGATGTGAGTTAATGATGAACCTGCCAAAGAGTCCATGTGGTAGAAGCAAGTTGGAGGAATCAACATAGGCACGTCACTGAGTTGTAGCATGTGGTGGAAGTTGCATCAGGTCCTGTCAAATAAGAAACATCCCAGAGAGAAAGTGAAGACTGAGTGGCAGCGAGAGACGGGTCTGTGAAGTGCTCGGTGGATGCAGACAGACGCATGCCTCTCTAGGCCACTTGCCATGTTTGTATACTCACACCTGAGAATAAAGACAAATCAATTACTGCAATGTGGGCAAACATCAAGATAAAAATGACTTGGCCACATTTTAAAATCTTATTTCTGCTCAGTTAAATTACTCTCCGCTCTCTGTTGACAGTGACATTCTTGGAATAGTTTGTCTTTGTCGAGCCTGCAAATAATCTTAATGTCCACAGAAGCAAATCTGAAATGAATCAATATTTTTCCATTTAGTCCTTGAATTGCTTCATTTGAATTATTCCTTGGCTTTTCCCAAAGGCACAAATCCTGCTTTGGATCATTAGTATCATGTTTGCATTCTGCATGTCACACATCAGTCATGAACTGTGCAGATCACTGATTCCCAAACCTCTTTTTCTCTTTATCTTCACTCCCCAAAAAACATCCAGAAATGTTAATGAATCTTCCACAAGTCACAAAAATATGAGCAGCAGTCTTTCCTCACACAAGTCAAACACAACTTCACTTGAACTCTGCTCCCACCTGCTGTTTTCCAAAGAAAACTGCGTGAAGTTATCTGCCAAATCTGAGGACATTTTCCCACCAAAAACAAGAACACGACCACAGTTTTTTTATTGAAACAGAACATTACACCTAAGACCTAATTTAAAAAAAAAACATTGATGATGATTTGTGAGTCCATTAAAAATCAGACGGTTCTATCCCCTCGGATAGCGGTAGGAATATAATCTAATTGATTGCTGAGGATCTCTACAGTAATTACCAGATGCAGTAATTAGCACGTATGAACACATGCGAGCATGCACAGAGATGTATGCACGCACAGTCTCTCTTTGTGTCTCATCTGTTTTGTTTTTTTCTCCCCACACTGTTGCCACCGAGGCTTCATGCGGAGTTACCCTTGTGTTCAACCAGCTCAAAATGGTGGTTAATGAAGTAGCAAATCCAAATCATTAGCATAATTAACATGGACTCCAGATTGCCTTTTGGGTACCTCTCCCTCTCTCTCTCTCTAATCTATTATTGACTCCTTGTGTCGTGCATTACTTGAGCTTATGACTAATTTTCAACAGATCTAAAACTTATTTCCCTAGGTGTAGTTCAGCCATGATGCGACCTGAAGGTAGGGCAACCGTGAAATCAACCGAGTCCGACTAATTGAATTTGATTGAAGGATTGCAGTTTAGTTTGAAGTAGACCTGCTCACGTCCCTCCACATATATGAAAGATGGAAATCGAAGCTCATTTGTTTTCACTCAATATTCAGTGTGACTCCAAACCTCAGGTGACGATCATTGTGTTCATGCTTCATGTTGATTAACAGTCAAACAGTAGTTGCATGTTTTTCCCACTTGTCTTTAAGGAACTGAGCCTGTTGTTGATTTGCCACTTGAGTGTGTTGCTGTGTTGTTGGCCAAGACCATAGACCGTGATGTTTCCGTGATGTCACCCACAGGTTTCCTCAGAGTGTGGTGGCTCAAAGACACGGGGCATCAGTGGAGCTGAAGTAACTGTAGTAGCACCCACTGAGTTATGTAGAAACTCAGTTGTCATAAACAGTGAAATTAGTTATAGAGACCATACTTGTACTTTTTTTTGTCCCAGGCTGTAATCATGGCTTATGGAGACCGTCTCGTTTTGTAGCCGGACTCAAGTAGCTATTTGAGGAACTACACTTTTTGGGACTTCCACATTCACACTTCACAACCACAAAGGTTGCCGCTTGGTTAAAACACACATACACACACACACACACACACTGGTGGCAGTTACGTGCACCTGAGCATGTACCATCTGTGGCAAATGCTGGTTCCTGTGTTCAACGGGCAGCTGAGAGAAGTCATTTGCATTTTGTTGTTTTTACACTAAGAAAGAAAGTCTTTGCCAGCAGCCACTATAGACACTATAACGTTGGAAATCCGCCAAATCATTTATTGGGGGTTTAGTCTGTGCATGCAAAAAAACAAAATCTGATTAGGCATTTTGTTGCTCGTTGTTTTTATTACATCAGGTGATGGCACCTCCTGAGCAAATCTCTCCTCAGAGTTATTCATTGCAGAGCCACCATATGTTGTTTATGATAAACCCCTCCGACGATATTTAACCAATCATAACACTGTGGAGCAATACAGAACATGCTGTGTAGATAAATGTTTTAAGGGGAGATCTGTACCAGCTCTGCAAGCCACCACAGAGTTGCTCTATAGCTCCTGCATGGCTCCACTTTAAGCACTTTGAGCACAAAATGGCTGTAAACCTGCACAGCTAGAGGAGCCAACTGTTTTTTTTTTTAATGCTTAATAAAATGATGGATTGGCAGAAGTGGTGCTTTACTTGTGAATGCACAGATATCTTTACAGTAAGTATTAACCGCTCGCTCACTCCAACTATTTACATCGTATTTACGTTTACGGTTGAGAGTTCAGAGTAAAGTCGAGCATACAGTGATGTATGTACTACATATACTAGATGATTATGTCTTGTATCAGCAACAGCCAGCTGGGCTAAAAGCCGGGCTGGAAAGTTTACTCCGAAATTTGTTGACTCAGTCAAAGCGCGGCTAGAGTTTGTGTGCTCAGTTAATAATTTGCAAGTGTATTGTAGGCGTACGTATTTTATTCTCACGTCCGTGTACGAGTACAAATGCCTGCTGTTTGCATAAACTGAATGCTTTTAAAATGGAGGGTAAGGATAGAGGTCAAACACAAATAAAGGAGTAATCACTCTATCATTTTTGAATATCCGCTGCCAGAAGCAACAACTGTCAAGTAAAGGAAGTGATATTTCCCTCTCCCTCCCCCTAAACTGTCCTTTCTACAACTCAGTCGCTCAGAAAAAACAGAAGTTAGGGAGGGAGAATGCTGGTTTGCAGATTTACATCATTATCAGTGTTTCCTGTAGAAGGCAGACGCAAACATTTAAAAAGCAGCCCGCCGTTCACATACACATGCGTAAGCATAAATCTCTTACAGGGCTATTTACCTATCAGTCCCTCTTTGTTTGTACTCGGAGATAGTGTGCGATGAGCCCGATCCAAATCCCTCTGGATGCCTCAGTCCAAATGATCTCAGCTGAACAGCCATTTGCAGAGAAATCGATGCAACCACAACGCTATTAAGAACATTTTAATTGGATGTAAAAGCCGATTCATTATTTCTGTTGTGACGGCTGAGAACGTCGAATGTAGCGCGGCTGCCAGCGACGTCGGTGCCAGAGACAGTAATAAACAACGCTCCCGTGCTGCAGACCGACGTTCAGTCTTAATGCGGGGAACAGAAATCTTCTCAAACTTCTCTGCGGCGACAGATGGAGATTTAAACAAACAGGTGTCGGTTTTGGCTCCACATGCGTCTCATGTGATGTAATAAACGATTACGTAAAAGAAAAAGATTTATTTTATTGATCTCTCAAAGGGGAAATTCTTTTAGACTTGAGTTTTACACATATAGGCTCAAAATACAACCTCACACGTAAAATGGCTTATAGACGTGCAAATGTGAAGACGTAGCAACACCCTGGGAGGAGTTCGGGGTTCAGTGCCACAGTCCACACTCTGGACTTGAACTAATGACCTGAGTGACGTCAGATTTTGTAGATTTCGCCTTTTCGAATCCGTAAATATACGCCGCTGGCCACCACCATGTTGGATGTACTGCTTCTTCCAGCCGTTAATCTAAATATTGGCAAAGACATGGATCATCATGACGTGAAGCAGTCCCAACGACGCCTGGGTGCTCGAATAAGCCATCTGTAACGGCACTTACCTGTCAATCAAGCGGCAACGCTGTTAATTATGCTTAACTTAAAGGCTTAATCAACTTAACAGGTGAGTTTAAAAAAAAAAAATTCACACCCCTTAGGGGGGGAATTAGCTACAGGTGCCCAAACTGCTGTGAAATTGGATATTTTAATACGGGCGCTTATGGAGAATGACTCACTTCTGTAGCCTGTCTCAAGGAATTACAGTTTTTAGCACTTCCGCACTTCATCGGAGGTTGCCGCCTTTCGGGTTCACAGGCCAAGTTCCTACAGACTGAGCTGAAGTCAAGTCAAAGTCAAGTTCTTCCACAGTTCATAGAAATCTAAATAAAGATGAATACATGTTAGAATGTACCAAAAGATACATAATGAGATAAATAGTAGATCAAAAATAAATCATCCAGCCTTTTTACTCTTACTAATCCATACTCATTAATACTGATTCCAAATTCAGCTCATGCCCTCCACTCAATCATCAGTCCAATGAACCCCTGAAGCCTTTGTTATCATTTCATAAGAACAGGGCAATCTGTTCCATGTAGCAGGTTAATATTCCAATCAATAGCTTGGATACAATGTGCAATTATGTTTTGTTTGTTTATTTGATTTTTATAGAGGTGAAAGTTTTAGCCCTCGTTCATTTTTTTCAGAGCTTTATGTAAAACAAACAGGAGCGTATGGATCTCAAAATGTTCTGAACAAGTGTTGTTTTGTCTCAATCCATCACTGTGTTTGTTCAATCGCTCCACAAGTCTGTGTTTCACTGACATGAAGTTTCCAGACAGAGACATAATGCTGAATCACTGTTCAGCTACACGAAAGAACGGGCAGAGCATGTCATGAGAGTGTGATGACGGGGGACAGCTGAAGAAACAATCTTGTGCGGAGAGAGGCATCTCGGAAAAATCAAGCATCTCTGTCAGACCGTCCTGAAGTTACACTTCTGTCAGGTTAAAGAGATCAAGATCAAGCTAAAGTGGCCGAGTTACAGTCCTGTCAGCGCAATTGGATCTTTGGGGAGTGGGTGAAAGTGCTGCCTGGTTCGAATATTGGTTTCTGTCGTGACGTGCTGATGGCAAGGAGGGAGAGAATTTGGTGTAAACACCACAAATCCATGAATTTATCGCAGGTTTTAAAGTTGTTTTTCCGTTCACGCCACCGGAAACTTTTGTTTTGACAATGTGCACTTCATGGCCACAGGCTACGCTTAATCAAATGTGTTATTTCTGAAGGAAACCAAGATACCGACATGTTTCTAAGAAAAAAAAAAGGGTGTGTATCTGCCTCCACAAAAATAGAAGAAAAGCAGCTGTTGGGAACTTGTATTTTGTCTACCAACGTAATTAATTATTTGTATATTTGTTTTCCATTTATATTTTGGCAGTCAAATGTTGACACTAATGCCCTGCCTGGTTGCAAAAAGTGCACAACGACCGTACTCAAATTAAGATGCCGAAATTAGCACACTAAGGAAGTACCACACAGAGGTTTACCAGTTACTGCAGTGGGAAAATATTGTTGGTCTGTTTCTTCAATTGTTTACTAAAATGTAAGCCATATGTCAAGCTCTCTGTCCTCTCCCTTCCTTTGGCTGAAAATCAGCTACTGCGACTTTAAAAAAGTGGTCGAAAGTTGTGAATTTCCTGTCCAACTTGCTGCACCGTATCCTTCCCCAAAGACTTAAGAAGGACTTCTACTCAGCCATTTCTCTTAGTCACAATGAACGAGGGCACCGTACAACCCTCGGAGTGCTCAGATGGAGTGCGAGTAGCTCCGTAGCCCGTGGTGCTGGGAAATCTTTGAAAGATCTTCTTTGTTTTTCCCATTGATTCATTTGTTTTCTCAAGGCGCTGTTTGTCTGTCCGTGGCAGAGTGATAGAGGGAACTGAGTGACTAATAGTACAGGTAGCACTTGAGGCAAAAACCCAAGTCCATTACGACAGGGCTGATGTCTTCACATGTGTCGTCCCCTTTGACTAATGTCAGCATCTGCCGTGCGGGCCGTGCATTATGATCATCTCTCTTCTTGGCATGTTCATGGCAGTGCAGTCTCCGTCCTCTCCTCTGTCTTGGTAGGAGCCAGTGAGGTATCGGATAAGGGTGGCCAACTTTATCCACTGTGTTTAGCGAACAGACGCAGTATTTCATGGGAGTGTCTGATGATTGTGGTCTCCACCGTGTGAAAAAGAAACAAAGCATTTGCTCTGGAGTGGAGAGAACCGAGAGAGAGCAACATGCCAGAGAGAACTTTGAAGAGCTTAATCATCGAGGACCATTGTGGCCTCAGTGGCAGAGTGCTCCCTCATTAAGACCCACACATGAGTGTCCTCCAGACACTGATACACTCCTTTACAGTGGTTCAGTAGCAGTCTGCACTGTGAAAACCAGACAATACAAAAGGAGAGTCATCTAAAATCCCTAAAGCTTTAAAAAGAAATCAGCTTGGCCAGTGCTCACATAAAAATATATGTGTGTGGATTTTTTTATTCGTTATATGCAGACGACCAAAGCAAGCAGCATCCTCCTGGCAGCCTGAGACAGGCAGTATGTCACGGCATTGATCAGGTCATTAAATGGTCAGTGAAGTGTTGTTTATCATGGTTGTTCTGATAATAAAGTGTACCATTTTTATTGTGTGGCTAAGCCTGGGTGTCCTGTTACTCTGGCCGGGAGCTGTCGGAGGTGGAGGCCGAGTAAAGCATGGTGGAGGAAAAGCGCTTCGTCATCTGTTGAGCGGTGGACGCTCTGCTATCGCGTTATGGGACACCCGTTTATCTGATCGCGTTCAGCTTCAGTGACTCCTCATGGAAGACGCTGCTTCTATACTCATTGATTTATAGTTTTACTGCAGTTGTTAAAGTAGCCTACTTCCAAGAGTTTTATTGGATGTTCATGTGGAGGATATTCCCCCCAATGAAAATTGGAAGCACGTAAAAGACCTTGGGGAATTGCTTGACTTCCACAAGATTGGCAGGGCCTGCAAGTCAATCCAGAGACAACTACATGGTGAGAGTATATCTAAGGTAAAACTTTTGCCTTTAGACATGGTTGGACTACAACCAGGGAAGTTGGAACTATTTTCTGGGGTGCTGTAAATTTCAAGGCATGAACAGGATTGGACTGCAAAGAGAAGGTACGCTGACTTGCAGCCAACAACACAACAGCTACAATCCACAACATCTCAACAGGATTTATAGTGCAGAAACACTGAAGGCCAACAGCAACAATAAATTCACTTATATCTAAACAAAACAGGATTTAAAGGACAGATACGCTCAAATATAGTCAACAAAAGTCACAATAACTAAAAAACACCAATCTCAACTACAAACGAGATCGGTGTAAGCTACCTCGTACAAAAGCAAACCTTAAAAAAAACATCAAGCTGGCAGAAAGCTATGGTGTTTCATGTCGGAAACAAGACTTCATAAGTCCAAATTAATCATGACATAACTGCTTCGGGGAAAATCATCCTCTGTACTATCAAATTCCAATGTATTTGCTCTAGCTTGCTGTAAGAAAAAGTGGCTTGAGGTGTTTTTGATTTGGCAATCGCCCCCCCTAAAAAAACTGACTGTGTCCCGGTTTATGTACATCTACAGCTGCTTTTGTCTTGATCAGTCACAACATGCAAATATACACAACCTTATGTCCACGGTAATAGCAACGTCTGTTTGTCTTGTGAAACTTTAACGATTCTCGTAACTGAATGATCACAGTTGCGTCCAAAGAAGTGTTAGCAGTTTATAGCAAGTAGTATTTTTAGACCCCCTTGCTCTTGTCTTAATTTCATTTGATAATTTCCTGCTTGATTTCTGAAGTTACGGACAGATCAACATAAGGAGCTGGGGGGAGGTGACAACAGTCGGTACCACTTCCTGTACATGCCTTACAGTATAGGGACAAGCTTTTTTTAACATCAAGTGAGCCACAGTTTGGTTTGGTACAGTAAAGGGAAGCTGTCACACCCCCAGCATCCCAACTTCGATCATCATGTCTGAAGCATACTGAAACGTTCAGGCAACAAGATTGCTGGTACGGTTGCTTGTAGTATGTGAAGTGACAAATTGTCCAGACTCAGGCATGAGGGTTGCATACGCTACATACAAACACATCTTGTGGCTATGAATGCTGTTGTTGGACTTAAATCCTGCACTGAAGAATAATTCTAAAACTCGGAAACTGCTACTGGTTTGGGAGGTGCCAGATCTTGGGAACAACTGGAGTTGTCACCATGGGTTTTAGGGTTTGGTTCAACATACAGGTAGAAAGCGCCTACTAACTGGTTCTAACTAGAACCCAAGCACCGTGAGTGCAGCAGAACTGCGTCTAAAAGCCTCAGTTTAGGTTCGTTATTAATTTCCTGTATCTGTTGAGAAGGCAGAGCCACACCAACACACTCCACTGTTTCTCAGCTTTTCTCAGATCACTATCCAAGTACACAGTATCTCTTAAGTTTAAAGGACTCCAGTGTTAAACAACTTCCCGCGATGACCATTAGATCTCTGAAATAAACCCCATATTGCAGAAGGCAGAAGGTAGTGAGGTTTCAGGCTCAAATCAGGAAGATTCATCGATATGGAGGCCCCAGGGGACTTCCACTCAAAGCTGTCAGACAGATCGCAGCCAATTATAGGGCCTTTTTTCAAATTATCTCTGAGTCCTAAACATCCCCATGCTCTGTCAGAGCTGGCACTAGCTGCAGTGGCTAATGGCTGCTGGCAGCCGGGGCACTTGTTTAACCCATCAGAAAAAGATTCTCAGGGGGGCTGATTATGCTTGTTTGCATCTGTCTTCTTTTCCCTTTACTTGCCGGATGGAATTAGAGGGAACCACAATGCAGACGTATCATGGGTGCCGTGGCAGGCTACCGAACCCTGGGCTGAAATTACAACGTCAAGCCGAACTGATGGCAGAGGCTCAGTGTGGAGAAATTAAAAAGGAGGAAGTAAAGTATTTACTCGCTCCAGTGGTTTTTGTGCAAAGTGACAGCGGTGCAAATACCTGTACACCTTAATTTTCCCTTTTGTTCTTTTACTGATAGTTGAGCTTTTCCTCCAGGCTTGCAGGGTGATTCATGCAATCTTTTGAAAAGAATAATTATGTGCACTCTATTAACCTTTTCAGTGCCTTAGTCTTTTACTGTACACTTTTTCAATATCAATGCTGAATCCCAGCTCTGTGTTTTTTCTTTATTGCAGTTTTCTGCTGTAATGGATGTTGGAGAACAATAGAAAAATGACTGCAGTTTGATTTGCAAAGGTTCTTTTGTTGTAAAGCTACTGACGGAAAGAGGTCGGACCGCAGGGTAGAAATTAAATGTTTTGCTTGGCAACCGAAGTCAAGTCAGCTGTTTGGTAGCACATCTGATCCCCGTGGAGTCTCAAGTTTGGTGCGATGCCAATCTTGTTGGATGGAAATATTTCAATATTGATTTAGTTCAACACCACTGTGCGTGCAGCTGCTTCATTTAAAAAAGAATTGCCATTTTTAATCATGTCTTGCTCTTGTTATCATCGCTGAGGAGTGAGCGTTATTAGTGGAGGGCTTACAAAACTGCTAAACACTTTTTAATGGGTGATGTGCAAATTGGAAATGGATTTATGAGAATTTCCAACTGTACCAATGCACCTACACTGTCAGCAATATCGCTCAGACTAGACTGGAAAGATTAGGTTAATGTCGTATAACTTTCTCTTTATAACATTTTGTATGAAAAATACAATCAGACGATGCACTGGAGGCGAACAAGAGCGTCCCAATTTCATACTAATTGTATGCAGTGTGAAATATCATACTGTACTTACTTTCTTGCAGTTAGTATACAAGAAAACAGTGCTCACAGGTTTTCCAAAGATTTATTGGCATAACATAATGTTTGATCTCCAAGATATTTGTGGCATTAAGGCTCCAACATCCACAATTTGTTATCATGTTTTGCAGCATCTGTGATTTCTTTTGTCAACTGCTCACATGAACATAATTTACACGTGAACACAACATACTGAAGATCCGTATGTGCCGTGTAATTGGGTCACAGCTGTTTGTTCCAGTGATTGCCTCAATCGAGGCCACCTGACATGCCGGTCACACGGGATGATAACGGTTTACACATCACCTGTCTCACTTCAGGATGGTCTTGAAGTCTGTTTCTTGAAATCTGTTGCCTCAAAGTAAACAACCGAAGAGGCGTGTGACCATCGTTTTGTTAAGTCAGTCTCACAGGATATCCGTGACCGAGTCCCAGATCAGATCCGGCTAATAAAATAAGACAAAACAACCAGAAATGATGTGTCATCTTATTTAATCAAGTCTTTGAGATTGATGATCAGAAGGTTTTCTTTTAGGCTGATGAGACATTTGAGAAACGTTCAACAGATTAAACATCTGAGGGGTGTTGACAGAAGATCCTCACATTTCCTGTGTTGATATCTGCAGAAGCTAATTGGGTGTGATAAAGATTTTATGATTGTTCCAACTCATAACACTGTGGGTGACCTATTATTTAAAGAACGCTTGTGAAGGACTCTCCGTCCTCTCGACATGTCTCGCGCTTTTGTTAACTTTTACCCACTTTGGCACAACGCTTCCACTCAGATTGACACTGACAGAAGGGATGAGACATCGTTTTCCCAACCGTCCTCCTCCTTTTTAAGATGATTAATTTCAAAAATATCTTCACGTTAATTCCTCGTGGTCGTGCCATCTGGCTATTCTCTTTGCGAGCGGTGGGCAAAACAAAACAGCAGACATAGGTTTTTATTTTATTAAGATGGGATTTATCATGTTTCATCACTTAAATATGTGTTTTAAAGGTTAATTTAATGACAAATCCACCCTTATTTATCCTGCTCACCTCCATTATGTAGAATTATTTGACATATGACATTGATATGAGCGGCAAAGATTTCTGACCCCTGAGAACCGGGTTATTACCAGGTGTTATTATGTAAAATAAGCTGTTAAAGCCACTACGTGATCAGCCTTCCTTCCTATCTGTAAGACTTATGATGTGCTGTGCAGACCCTTTATAACCATCACATAGCCCTCCTTACCCACACTCTGACTTACACGTGTCACATTTATCACGACAACCAGCCCATTAAGCTCCACCGTCACCTCTCCATCCACTATTCCCCAGGATCATGCACAAACAAATTACACCGAAGCCTCCATGAATGTCAGAACAAATGGGATGGCGCCTATAGACACGGTGGGGATATACGCCAACGTCCGGCATTTAATTCGAGGAGAGGGGTGGCAAAAAGATAACTTTCACTTCCCTCTTCTCACTTCAGACACCAGTTGCTCTTTCAACGGAAACGGAGACTGCCTTTAATCTCTCAGTTTGATCACCGCTCTGTGCTTTAAGATGAGGTAACATAAGGAAGTGAAGAAAAAGACAGCAGCAGCAGCAGGAGGAGGAGGAGGAGGTGTCTTGTTAAAAATAGAATTTAAGATGACTAAATGAAGAGGACTAGGACTAGTTTTCTCCATGCACATTGCTAAGAAAGGACATATAAATAGTAGCAGCAGGTGTCTTAATTTCTAAATCAATATGTCATTAGGTGAACCCCCATTGGTCACTTGTGTTTAAATAGTTTTCATTCCTCTTCCTCCAGCTTTCTGCAGTCTAGTTAGCATCGTCTAACTCCTTTCAAGCCTTACAATACTAAACATACAGTAGAGTAGCAGTTTGTGACACCGGTACACAGATGTTAGCAATCTTAAAAACAATCTGGTTCTCTGGCTGAGGAGCCACCACCTCTGGAGAACCTGGAGAGGGAACAGGTGGCTGTCAGGTGACGAGTTAGAAAGGAGGAGGTGTAAATCTTGGAGCTGCTGTCATGTGCTTTTTTTAAGGTGTTGAAGGATCACCAGCTGTTAACAGCCAGACTGAAATATCCCAACTGTTAGACATTCATGATCCCCAGAGGATAAACTCGACTGACCTTGGTGACCGTCTTACTTCAGCTTGGCCAACGTTTGTGTGTTTAAAACTGGAAGTGGCAACAACTCCCACGAAATTTGTTCGAGACATTCATGTCCTCCTCTGGATGATCATGACCTGCAATACATCATACAGTAACATAGTTACTTCATCAAACTTTGGTTTTATTACTTGTATTTTCTTGTTGAAGTTGTATTGGTAAGGCCCACCAAATGCTTTAATGGATTAACTCAGTAACCAGGCAGCTCAGGCTGGTCAGCATCCAGAGTGTGATCGGTGTGTTCCTGCAGCAGAATAAATAAAGGTTAAAACAAAGAACGTGTTTATGATTTTTGGCAGTTACAATCGTGCATAAAAAACCGTGAACCGAGACGCAGGTAACTGAGCATAGGTCATATTTAACATAAGCAATGCGCCCTTTTATCTAATTATGTATATGTCCCTGTTCCTACTTGACATTTCATCATTTTCAATTAATCCTTTGTATACCGCTCAGCTGACCACACTCACCTCGCAAATGATTTCTATTAACTCTACAGAGCGGGTCATTGGTTGCGCTACCAAACTTTTTATTTATTTATGTCCAGCTAAGCTGCAGCAGTGGGCAACTGTTGCTCAGCCTGACTGCTGTGGTCTTCAAGTGTTGCTTTGTCGCCCACTGGTTTTAAAAAATAAGCATCTTTCACAGTCGATAATAGTCGGCTATATAAGTTGAGCACATCATCTGTGGCCTTGTTTATGAGACTTTGCAGCAAGTATTGAGAAAACAGACTTTTCTATTATTTTGTGCAACATCCACCCAGCAGTTAACATAAAGTTGCTACTGACTTGAGGATGATTAAGCACCGTGGCCGACTTGATAGACAAAACATTTTGGGTTTATGTATGCCTCGCTGCCTTTTTTTTTTCTTGAGCTGTTTTACAACCCTGTACACACACTGATTTTTCATAATTAAACAAATACCAAACAAAAAAAAAACCATAAACCCACTAATGAAAATGCTATTACATGAGCCAGTGCTCAGGGGTGAAATAATATAAATTATAATATTTCGGGGCTGATTATTTTGTGCATAATTGTCGTGGCATTGTAGAAGTAAAGAATAGTTTTAATTATATGAAAACAGCACAGTTAATGATCTGATACAGGATGTCTTGCATATCGATATGATCCTGTTGGCTGTGATTATGGAGCTGGTATTTGTGTTCACCAATGACCGCACTATTTGCTCTTTGTTTTAAGAGTTGATTAATCCGCGCCGTGGCACTGTGGAACAATGCAAAGTTTGAACCAGTTGAAAGCCCCTGCACTCTCAGAGTGGAACGATTGTTGACAATTATTGATTACATGTGATGGAGAGCTCATTTGGAAAGGTTGGAGTCATGTTCCCCAAACGGGGAACTCCAGTCATTTTATTTGTCTAACAAGCTGTGCAGCCACAAGTTGGTAATTTTTCTTCATTAAAAAGGAAAAATTATATTTTTGATTTATGTCGAATGCACAGAAGGGTTGCACATATTACCATAAAAATAGATGCAGACTGACAATTATTTAGATCTAACACGCATCGCAGGTGACAGTTATTTCCCTCCGGCCATGCATTTATGCACTCAGGCTTATACAGTAGGCAGACCTGTGTGAGTGTGTGCCTCAGTGTACGCTGCATGTGTATGTGTGTCTTTATCTAAATAGCTCCTTACCCAAGGGACTTTTCTATCAGCTGGTACCTGAGTCATCTGACCTGTAGAATGAATCTGACTCTCCTGCTGCTGTTTTATCCAGGACTGTTATACAACAGAGTGCTTTCTCAGTGGCTGCATTACAGTTCAGTGTCTGGATGTTCCACTGTATGCGTTTATAGTCTGAATACATCATGATGGGCGAACAAGGTCCGTCTCAAAAGGCTCCTCCAAATATATCTGAGGGAATAACTAGTGAATCTTTTTTTTTTCCTAAGAGCTTTGACATATTATCACCTTTTAAAGTTTCGGCAAATGTGTTAGCAAACAGCTTCCCTATTTACACATGCAGGAGTAATATTATACATTAAAGTTAAATAATCCATCATGTTTGCCAGCAGATAAAGTTGGTTTATTGAAGCTTTTTTGCTGCTGGAAATAAAATGAAAGCATTGACAGTGACCTAAAACAATAAAAAAAATAAAAATAAAAAACAACGAGCTGAAAGACACTAAAACGCTCCGAACAGCTCATGGGAACTGCAGTTGATGATTCTCCATTGGTCTATCTGTGACCCATAAAACTAATTTGGCTAACTTGCTTTGACTAGATCGATTGTCTTCTTGAGTACGTTTTCTCGACCTGAATATTTAAGATTATTTAGTGTTTCTTTCCCATCTTATTTTTATAGAAACCATGAAGTGTGTGGAAAATAAAATTTGGCGATCCATTTTCTGTCTGATTTGAACAGTTTTCTCTCCTGCATTTATGACCTAAAGGCAGACAGAAAAAGCTTTTGCCATGAGAATCTTTTAAAATTTTTCATAAAAAAAATGTTTTCATCCGTGAAAAGGGGTGGGAAACGTTTGGCCAGGTAGAAAAGAAACAATTATATCAGGAACAGGAAGTGTCTGATGTTGTAAAGCCAATTTTGTCCACAAGAGGAAGTCCACCGCTACCAAAATAAAGACATGCCAGTAGTGTTACACACTGTCAATAACAATAAATATACTGTTTGTACTTTGTGTTCACCTGAAACTTCAAAACATGACGTAATGGTTTCCCATAGGTAACAAAGAATCCTGTTTTTACTTCTCGTGATCTGAATTTCGAGATCAGGCTGAAATATTTCCCGGGCAAAAACTCAAAGTATCAGGTACCAATTAACTTTAGCACTGGTATTTACATTTAATCAGCTGTTTGTGGGCACTGTGTCCTAAGGGAAACTGTGGAAATGTTTATCTTCACGGATTAATGAGGAGCTCCTGAATGCATCATTAATTCTC
This sequence comes from Larimichthys crocea, assembly GCF_000972845.2. NCBI lineage: Eukaryota > Metazoa > Chordata > Actinopteri > Sciaenidae > Larimichthys > Larimichthys crocea. The sequence continues at coordinate 1,701,956 of NC_040030.1, read as the reverse complement.
CCATTAATTCTCTGCGAGGCTTGACCATCTGGCTCAAGTCCTTCAGTCCGGCCTTCAGATCTTGTGGGCTAAGGAACGAGTACCAGAGGAGACAGCCAAACCTCTTTACTTCTTTCTCTACTTTTATGAACACGAACATAAGAGAAAACCTTTTCGGATTCCCCCACAAAGCGCTCCTCGCCGCCTTCCCTCCCGCTCTTCTCTCAACACATGCTAATGAAAAGACATTCGTGGTATTTCAGGAGCATCTGGTTCATCGTGTCATTTTGTCCCACTGAGATGGCAAAACTTTACCCGATGTTCACCATCCTCCGTGCACTCCTGTCAGCGGCGTCGAAACACCGGGACAGCTCCTCTCTAAGAGCACCTTTGTTGAGATCCTGTCTCATCCCTGCCGTGTTCGCTCGACTCGAGCCCTCGCTGTCAGCAAGTCGCCGGCTATTAATTGCACAGGGCCTCGGCTTTGGTAATTATGTTGTCAGGCGCAGAGGAGTACTGAGTGCAAATAATGTGAACGGTACAGCGCCTGGCCTCTCTCTGCGAGGCTGCTTCATCTTGATCGCGGAGACACATCGCTGTGAGGGGATAAAAAAGCAACCCGGGAAGCAATTGAGCATACAAAGAACATTGTCACCTCATTTGCAATCAGGAAATTGCGGCAAAATAAAGAAACTATATTTTTCTCCATGCCTTGAATAGATCCACACAAAGAGATTGTAGCTCCTGTATTATAAAATAAAAGGTTTGTATCATGTTGTCGAAGGAAAACTTATAAAATGCCTCTTAATTGCGGCGCAGCTGCTTTAATTATACAGAGCTTTGTTTATCTGCAGTTCTTCTCCGATCTTTGAGAAAGTTTCACGGAACTTTAATGCTAATTCATCCTCATGGGTCGTCGGTATTCTGCGTTGGAGTTTCTGCCTTTTGTGCTCAACGCAATTAAATATTTATGCGTCGGACAAAGTGTGGCGTCTTCGGGGAGGAGTTTGTCTACCTTTTTAGTTAGGGAGGTTTGAATCGATGACACCCCAGAGGAAGAGCTGCTGAGGTCAGCCACGCAGCATCCCTGAGAAAAAGAAAACCGTCTCTCTCATGCAAAGCCCTTTTTTAAAGAAAAAATGTGTTTTCATTACTCCTGACACAGCTTTCACTCATCCATGTTGAAGCAGACAAAGTTAAAAAGTGTAAACCTTTAAACTCGAGGGCTTCTGCAGGGCAGGAGGAAAGTAAACAGAACTCATATAACTCCAGACGCATCATCTAATATTATCGCATTCATTGACTAGGAGAGATTTTTAAAAATATATATAAATAAATAAGCTTCCCAACTCTACTTCCAACCTAATATCTTTTCTCATCTATTGCAAAAATAAATTCTATTGGGAGGCTGCGTGTGCTGCACTCAGCGCTGATAATGCCTTCGGATTTAATAAATATTCTTTGTGTGATTTATTTTATATGCTGTGGTAAAGTTTTATCAGTACAAAGCAAACCTCGGCGGGGTAATGCAGGATTATGGGCCTAGCGTTGCCCTGGAGTCCGTCGCTGCAGCTCGGAGATGCTGCGAGGTGGTGGGGTGAGGAGAGACGGGAGGGGAGGGAAAGGGAAGGGGGAGGACGTTTGCTGTTTTGCCGTGCGAGAAGTGATCAATGGGGTTCCCGGCTTTGCCAGCGAACTGCCAGGGTCAGTGCTCAGGAGTATCAGCCGAGAAAAATCCATGCAACCCCACCGGTGGCCTCATTCTCTCTCTATTCACAAACATGCAGCAATTCATCGAGAATTCTATGCAAGGTCACAAATCCCTCGACGAGCGAGAGCATGCACATGTGGACGAGGAGTGAGTACGGCAGCTGTGGTGCGACGTCGGGGTCAGAACAGTCATTGCCAGAGGGGACCAGAACGCAAGAACCTCAGGGATGGACCAGGAGGCGTGACAGCAGAGGACAAATGATGGTAAACAAACAAACAAGCGAAACAAACAGCAGCACGGCCAAAACAACACCGTGACCCTACGTAACCCCTGATGAAAGAGGGGGGGGAGGCAGAATCCTGACCTGCATGGTGTTCTCTGGCGCTCAAGGCTGGGTCGCTGCCAGACGTGTTACATCTGCAAAGAGGTGTCTGCGATTAAAACTGGAAAAAAAAAGAAAAACCCCGACCTTGACACCGCAGGAGAGAATCCTCGCATCCTCCTAACGGCGAGAGGAAGGATTAAAAGCGGGGAGGGGAAATTGACAGAAAATGAGCGAGACAAAGGGAGTAAAGAAGGGGAAGGAGGGGGCTGGGGGAGTTACAGCGAGAAGGAAAATGGAGAGACATAATGGAATAAGTTATGAGTAGGCAAGATGGACAGATAGAGAGCAGGGGGAGATAAATAACAGAAATGAGTGGAGGGGAGACGCATCTAGGGCAGTGTTGGTTTTTTTCTCACAGTCTGGAGCAAAGAAAGATTAAAATGAATCCAAAAGATTATCCTGGAAAAAAAAAAAAACAGTTTGAGGATCTTGATTGTATAAATTCCACATTTTTTGCGTAAAGTCTCTCCCTTTATTGTGCTGCCAAGCCTCGATATTGTAAGCGAGGCTAAATGAAATGCTGAGGGCGAAAAGCTTATGCTTCACAATTGCCTTTTAAAATCAATTTGGATCATCAGAGAGAGGGAGGGGGACTCTCGGTGTCTGTGTTTTGAAGAGATATGAAGGGAAGATGTGGAGGCAGCAGACTTTCAGACTTTAAGGAGTGCACATGAGGACGCCGCGATCTCCAGCACTTTATCCTTCCTTCCTATCACTTAGCTGATCCGGCAGAGAAACTCTCTGAAAAAGCCCAAATATTAACTATGGTAGCCTTTTGTAATTATACCCAAAGTACAAGGGCAGCAGACGCGTTAAACCACATCTGTTGAACTTGTATTGTCTATTTATGTCATGTGCCGGGGGAAGGGGGCGCATCAAGGACGAGGAATTATTTCAACATTTTGGGGGAAATTGGCTTTTTTACTCTCTTACAGAGTTAGATGAGAAGATTATCTATCTAGATTAAATATGAAGCTACAGCCAGGAGGCACTTAGCTTTAGGGATGGGAATCGAAGCTACAGCCAGGAGGCACTTAGCTTTAGGGATGGGAATCGGGTTCTCAACAAGAACTGGTTCTTGTTGAGAACCGGTTTTGTGTGTTTCAATTCCCTGGAATCGTTTGGCAGTTTATCTAACGATTCTCTTATCGATTCCAGAAAGCACGAGTTACATCACGTAACTTCCGCAAGAAGTTACGCACGCTCGATTCCAGCAAGCATGACTAATTACGCCAACGTAACTTACGCAAGTTTTGCACGTGCAGTGCAATCAGTAGTAAACAATGTCACCCACTTGGTTCAAACGCTCCAAAGTTTGGCTGCATTTCAACAAAAGAGATGGCAACAGGGCGACTTGCAATCATTGCAAAGTGGAGATAACAGCGTCGGGAGGGAACGCGACCAACATGCAGAGACATTTGCGCACACAACATGCAATATTTTTAAATGAATGTCGTGTTTTTGACACGCTTCAGACTGGAGATGAATCTCAACCAGCAGCAGCAGCAGCAGCCAGGCTATGAACACCTCTGCGGTTACTACGGAAGGTAAATAACACACTGCCTACCATGTTAGCGCCATGTGCCTCTTGCCACAGTTACACATCGTCACTAGGCTGTGAGCCTCTTTGGACCTCGCTGTTGCTTTTGTAAGGTCGAGATTCTTCTAACTAAACAAAGTTGATGCTGATCAAACTGTTTGTTCTCCTTTTTTTCCCAAATGAGAATCGATAA
>NC_040030.1:1694627-1698138 GCF_000972845.2 Larimichthys crocea | reverse complement strand
GTAACTTCCGCAAGAAGTTACGCACGCTCGATTCCAGCAAGCACGACTAATTACACCAACGTAACTTACGCAAGTTTGGCACGTGCAGTGCAACCCGTAGTAAACAATGACACCCACTCGGTTCAAACGCTCCAAAGTTTGGCTGCATTTTACCAAAAAAGGGCGACTTGCAATCATTGCAAAGTGGAGATAACAGCGTCCGGAGGGAACATGACGAACATGCAGAAACATTTGCGCACACAACGTGCAATATTTTTAAATGAATGTCGTGTTTTTGACACGCTTCGGACTGGAGATGAATCTCAACCTAGCAGCAGCGGCAGCAGCCAGGCTATGAACAGCTCTGTGGTTACTACAGAAGGTAAATAACACACTGCCTACCATGTTAGCACCATGTGCTTCTTGCCACAGTTACACATCGTCACTAGGCTGTGGACCTCTTTGGACCTCGCTGTTGGTTTTGTAAGGCCGTGATACTTCTAACTAAACAAGGTTGATGCTGATCAAACTGTTTGTTCTCCTTTTTTTCCCAAATGAGAATCGATAAAGAATCGAATCGTTAAGCAGAATCGATAATGGAATCAGAATCGTAAAAATCTTCTCAATTCCCATCCCTACTTAGTTTAGCTTTTAGTTTAGCTGTCCAACCTGACAACAGGACACTGTTAGTCACTGCTGGCCAAGAAATATTCCAACATACAACAGAACTTATTCTTGTAGCTAATCTCAAAATGTTACACTTCCTTTTATAGAGGTAACCACAGGTAATGTGAACTAGAAAATATTAAGACGAGGGTATTAGCTGCATTAAAAGGGCAACAGATGTCCTCGGAGACAGAATGGAAAGGGTTTAGCAGCCATTTAATTGGTCCTAAAGGAGCCGAAAAACTCCTAACAAGCTTCACTTCGCTGCACTTTGTCACTTTTTCCACAAGGGTGCACAACAAATTGTGATATTTAAGGTATCGGTAAGAAGCAGTGCCAAAACCAAGTGTGAACCTGTGATAACATGACATTTGTGGATTACCGTTCTCAAGCCTCGTGTTTGGCATTACAGCTGACATATAGACAAGAGTGTGGAGCTGAGGAGGACATGCATTGCTACACCTCTGTGGTTCTGTGCGTTGTGTACTGTCAGTTCTTCAGCGGGAAGACCCGGTCACAAGCTTTGTTGTCTTACAGAAACAGTACACTATGCTTCTGAAAACATTACAGCTGAGAATCTGGTCGATGCAGTAACAAAATCTTGATTCATATTTGATCAGTGCTGCCCAGTTTCACAGTTTGATCTTTGGTTTCATGAGCCTGGTGTGTTGCCGTGGACGGACTCGCAAATACCAGAAGACACGCCATGGCAACGTGTCGATCTTACTCCAGATAAACATCATGCTGTATTGAATAAGATAACTTACATGAGCACTCTTTGCACATATAAGACATTTACGGCCTGTCAAGAGGGGAGTTCACTTTAAACCCTGCATCCTTTCACATCTGGCCAGTTGTCGACAAGTTTTTCCAGTTGTCGGTTTTCCGATCCTGATTCCAATATTTTAGAGATTAGCTGGGACGGGGTTACAGATCAGACTTTGTGTCTTAAAGGCATGATTATACTTTAAACAAAGCCAATGCTCAAAAGCCAGATCTGTACAGCAATGATTCAAAGACAAAATCTGTGTGGCTAACGATTCACTGTAACTGTTAGTTCACGACCTTTCGACTTGATACTGCTGCAATGGGTGTTATCACTTTCCCCTTAACAAGCCGGCAACACGAGAGAAGCAAAAGAGAGAAAAGCGCCTCCTGCGAAAAAGGGGAATCAAGACTTGGACATAACAAGTGAGCTATTATTTTTTTAAGGCAGCGCTGTAGTTGAGTGGCGAAGCTGATCCCAGGCTATTTGCTGTCACTGACTGGTCCTGAGGATGTGAGGGAACAAACAAAGCAGCCAGAGCAAAGTCTGCTCGGGAGGAAAAGCCTCCACTTTACACGGTACGGCTAATGAGACGAGTGAAGAGGAGACGAAAGGAATCCCGTTCTCGGTAAATAACCTGGAAAGAGAACACAGAGACAAGAGGGGGATAACCTACGGCCACAAAACTATGACAAACTAATTACCATCGGTTTGAGTTTACATGCTCTTTCGAACGTGCACGTCTTGCGTTGCATACTTTTAAATTTCTTTGCTCGTTCTCATAAATCTGAGCGCGTACGTTGCAGCCCCTTGTTTGTGCTTTGATGAGGGCTTAAGCTTTGAAATGCAAAAAAAAAATGTAGATATTAATTGTATAATCCAGACTTTGTGTGCTGGGGATATTGCAGAAGAACCGGCGACAGATCTGATCTAACAAGGCACTTTGCTCTTGCGGTAGACAGCTTTGAGAGGATTGTGAGGAGAGAGAGAAAAGTGTGAGATTTTAACAAGGGGCGAGATTTGGATTTGGTTGGCTTTGTGAGTGCTTGACAGTCACAAAGACGTGCGCACAATGAAGAGAGAAAGGCAGGTTCAAGCTGAGCTCCACTCCCTCCCTCCCTCCAGATGTTGTTTTGAAATCGTAATACAGAAAGTCAATGCTCGAACATTGTCAGCGCCTGAAAGGACGAAGCCCAAATCCAGACACAAGGCTGGAGATGAAATGTGTTTTGAATGCTGCTTTCCATGCACGCACACTCCTCTCTGTGTTTACGTTTTAATGACGGAGTCGACATCGATCGTTCGCCTTGTTTGATATGTTTTTAATGAGACGTATTTTCTCAACAGTGCCGGCATGATCACGAGATGAAATTGGATATCGAGTAATATCTTTGTGGGATTTTATTCATTCAGCACGATGTCTATACATGTATCCTGTAGTTTTCCTCTCCTTTGTGTGTGTGTGTGTGTGTGTGTGTGTGTGTGTGTGTGTGTGTGTGTGTGTCTTCCGATTTCCCTCTCACCTGCCAGATTGCCTCACCACCTGTTCCTCATTCACCAATCAAACGCTGCAGTTTAAAAGACCGGCTCTTCCTCCCAGACACCTGGCACGTCCGGCTCTGTCATGTTTTCACTCGTGCACCTCGGGAAATGTGCCACAACTGGCCCCTGCTGCACCTTCCCGGACACCTTTCTTCTCTGCACGTTCTCCCTTTGTGACTACAGTACCTGTGTTAAACTGATTCCGTCTCCTGGCTGTTTGCAGCTTGAGTCTGAAATCGTTACAACTTGCAGGTTTATAAATGTAAATGTAAATGTACTTTATTTATACAGCCCTCTACAACAGTCCTTTCGGTGTACCAAAGTGCTTTACAGTAGACAATAAATAACGAGAACAATAGGTAAAAAACTAACAAAATAAAAACAATAAAATGCAACAAAATCGAATAAGAAATGATAAAAGTGTCATCATACTACTGGGTGTTAAAAGCCATCCTAAATAAGTGGGTTTTTAGCTTGGATTTAAAAAGGCCCAGGTCAGAAATGAGACGCATCTCGATGGGGAGCTTATTCCAGAGCCTGGGGGCGGCAACGGAAAAC
>NC_040030.1:1677292-1694617 GCF_000972845.2 Larimichthys crocea | reverse complement strand
GATTCTGTTCATTTCCAGTACCGTCTGGGTTGTGGGGTACATCCCGGACAGGTCACTAGTTCATCACAGGGCTGACAGATAAGAGACAAACAAGAATCACACATTTAACCTATAACCTGAAAGTAGTAACAATTTCAGACTCAAGCGAAAACAGCCAGGAGACTAGTCAGTTTAACACAGGTACTGTAGTCACAAGGGAGAATGTGCAGAGAAGAAAGGTGTCCGGGAAGGTGCAGCAGGGCCAGTTGTGGCACATTCCCGAGGTGCACGAGTGAAAACATGACAGAGCCGGACGTGCCAGGTGTCTGGGAGGAAGAGCCGGTCTTTTAAACTGCAGCGTTTGATTGGTGTAATGAGGAACAGGTGGTGAGGCAATCTGGCAGGTGAGAGGGAAATCGGAAGACACACACACACACACACACACACACACAAAGGAGAGGAAAACTACAGGATACATGTATAGACATCGTGCTGAATGAATAAAATCCACACAAGATATTACTCGATATCCAATTTCACCTCGTGATCATGCCGGCACTGTTGAGAAAATACGTCTCATTAAAAACATATCAAACAAGGCGAACGATCGATGTCGACTCCGTCATTAAAAGTAAACACAGGAGGGGTGTGGTGCATGGAAAGCAGCATTCAAAACACATTTCATCTCCAGCCTTGTGTCTGGATTGGGCTTCGTCCTTTCAGGCGCTGACAATGTTCGAGCATTGACTTTCGTATTACGATTTCAAAACAACATCTGCAGGGAGGGAGGGAGTGGAGCTCAGCTTGAACCTGCCTTTCTCTCTTCATTGTGCGCACGTCTTTGTGACTGTCAAGCACTCACAAAGCCAACCAAATCCAAATCTCGCCCCTTGTTAAAATCTCACACTTCTCTCTCTTCTCACAATCCTCTCAAAGCTGTCTACCGCAAGAGCAAAGTGCCTTGTTAGATCAGATCTGTCGCCGGTTCTTCTGCAATATCCCCAGCACACAAAGTCTGGATTATACAATTAATATCTACATTTTTTTTTTGCATTTCAAAGCTTAAGCCCTCATCAAAGCCACAAACAAGGGGCTACAACGTACGCGCTCGATTTATGAGAACGAGCAAAGAAATTTAAAAGTATGCAACGCAAGACGTGCACGTTGAAAGAGCATGTAAACTCAAACCGATGGTAATTAGTTGTCATAGTTTTGTGGCCGTAGGTTATCCCCCTCTTGTCTCTGTGTTCTCTTTCCAGGTTATTTACCGAGAACGTGATTCCTTTCGTCTCCTCTTCACTCGTCTCATTAGCCTACCGTGTAAAGTCGAGGCTTTTCCTCCCGAGCAGACTTTGCTCGGTTGCTTTGTTTGTTCCCTCACATCCTCAGGACCAGTCAGTGACAGCAAATAGCCTGGGATCAGCTTCGCCACTCAACTACAGCGCTGCCTTACAAAAAAAGTAATAGCTCACTTGTTATGTCCAAGTCTTGATTCCCCTTTTTTGCAGGAGGCGCTTTTCTCTCTTTTGCTTCTCTCGTGTTGCCGGCTTTTAAGGGGAAAGTGATAACACCCATTGCAGCAGGATCAAGTCGAAAGGTCGTGAACTAACAGTTACAGTGAATCGTTAGCCACACAGATTTTGTCTTGAATCATTGCTGTAGCAGATCTGGCTTTTGAGCATTGGCTTTGTTTAAAGTATAATCATGCCTTTAAGACACAAAGTCGATCTGTAACCCGTCCCAGCTAATCTCTAAAATATTGGAATCAGGATCGGAAAACCGACAACTGGAAAAACTTGTCGACAACTGGCCAGATGTGGGGGACCAAAGGATGCAGGGTTTAAAGTGAACTCCCCCTCTTGCACAGGCCTGTAAATGTCTTTTATGTGCAAAGACTGCTCATGTAAGTTATCTTATTCAATACAGCATGGTGTTTATCTGGAGAAGATCGATTGACCGTTGCCATGGCGTGTCTTCTCTGGATTTGTGAGTCCGTCCAGGCAACACACCAGGCTCATGAACCAAAGATCCAACTGTGAAACTCGGGCAGCACTGATCAAATATGAATCAAGATTTTGTTACTGCATCCACCAGATTCTCAGCTGTGAAGTTTTCAGAAGCATAGTGGACTGTTTCTGTAACACAAGAAAGTTTGTGACCGGGTCTTCCCGCTGAAGAACTGACAGTACACAACGCACAGTACCACAGAGGTGTGCAATGCATGTCCTCCTCAGCTCCACACTCTTGTCTATATGTCAGCTGTAATGCCAAACATGAGGCTTGAGAACGGTAACCACAAATGTCATGTTATCACAGGTTCACACTTGGTTTGGCACTGCTTCTTACCGATACCTTAAATATCACAATTTGTTGTGCACCCTTGTGGAAAAAGTGACAAAGTGAGCAGCAGTGAAGCTTGTTAGGAGTTTTTCGGCTCCTTTAGGACCAATTAAATGGCTGCTAAACCCTTTCGATTCTGTCTCCGAGGACATCTGTTGCCCTTTTAATGCAGCTAATACCCTTGTCTTAATATTTTCTAGTTCCATTACCTGTGGTTACCTCTTTAAAAGGAAGTGTAACAATTTGAGATTAGCTCAGCCGGAGACGTTATTTAAGCTTCTGTTAGTAGTGTGTTGATTGATATTCGCAATGTTCCTGTTTCAGGTTGGACAGAGCTAGCTAAAAGCGACCCACTAAGTTAGGGATGGGATGAGAAGATTTTTACGATTCCATTATCGATTCTGCTTAACGATTCGATTCTTTATACGATTCTCATTTGGGAAAAAAAGGAGAACAAACAGTTTGATCAGCATCAACTTTGTTTAGTTAGTATCACGGCCTTACAAACCAACAGCGAGGTCAAAAGAGGCCCACAGCCTAGTGACGATGTGTAATGTGGCAAGAGGCAATCGTGAACATGGTCGGCAGTGTGTTATTTATCTTCCGTAGTAACCACAGAGGTGCATAGCCTGGCTGCTGCTGCTAGGTTGAGATTCACCAGTCCGAAGCGTGTCAAAAACACGACATTCATTTAAAAATATTGCAGTTGTGTGCGCAAATGTTTCTGCATGTTCGTCGTGTTCCCTCCGACGCTGTTATCTCCACTTTGCAATGATTGCAAGTCGCCCTTTTTTGGTAAAATGCAGCCAAACTTTGGAGCGTTTGAACCGAGTGGGTGTCATTGTTTACTACGGGTTGCACTGCACGTGCCAAACTTGCGTAAGTTACGTTGGTGTAATTAGTCGTGCTTGCTGGAATCGAGCGTGCGTAACTTCTTGGCGAAGTTACGTGATGTAATCGTGCTTTCTGAATGATAAGAGAATCGTTAGATAAACTGCCAAACGATATCCAGGAATTGAAACACACGGAAACCGGTCCTCAACAAGAACGGTTCTTGTTGAGACACCCTAAGTGCCTCCAGGCTGTAGCTTCATATTTAATCTATATAGAAGATAATCTTCTCATCTAACTCTGTAAGAGAGTAAAAAAGCCAATTTTCCCCCAAAATGTTGAACTAATTCCTCGTCCTTGATGCGTCCCCCCCCCGGCACATGACATAAATAGACAATACAAGTTCAACAGATGTGGTTTAACTGTCTGCTGCCCTTGTACTTTGGGTAATAAACAAAGGCTACCATAGTTCATTTGGGTTTTTCAGAGTTTCTCTGCCGGATCAGCTAAGTGATAGGAAGGAAGGATAAAGTGCTGGAGATCACGGGCGTCCTCATGTGCACTCCTTAAAGTCTGAAGTCTGCTGCCTCACATCTTCCCTTCATATCTCTTCAAAACACAGACACCGAGAGTCCCCCCCCCCCCCCCCTCCTCCTGATGATCCAAATTGATTTTAAAAGGCAATTGTGAGCATAAGCTTTCGCCCTCAGCATTTCATTTAGCCTCGCTTACAATATCGAGCGTGGCAAATGAATAGCATAGATACTTTATTGATCCCTCGAGGGGAGACTCTTTTTTTTTTCTACATGCACATACACACACAAAGAGCTCATAGACATGCAAATGTGGAGAGTTGCTGGAGTGATGGGAGCAGTTAAGGGTTTAGTACCTTGCTCAAGGCTACCTCATTAGTGCCCAGGAGGTAAACTGGCATCTGTCCAGCTACCAGTCCAACCTCCAGACTTAATAATGTCACACAAGTTGTTAGCACCATGGGAAGAACAGCCTAGATCACTAACCTTGTGTTTGCATCAGATGAATGGAAAATATGCTTTAATTAGCTGTTTACTTTGTGTGTTTTTTACAGTGTATTCTTCTCATAATGTTTCTGGTGTGACGTGAACACAGATGGTCAGTAGACAAAAGTCACTCTGGTACAGGCACTCTCAGTGATAATAGACTTTGAAACAGTTCTTTACTTTTATGGAAGCATCTTTTGAGGATGAAAATATTTGGAGCCACAAATCACATACTATGTTGAAGCTATTCTCCAAATATCTCTTTTTCCCCCTCTCTCCCAACTATCAATGTCTTTCTATCAAATAGTCTATAGGAGATTCCATTGTGGATGTTTTTGCATCATTTTCTTCCCCTTCTCTCCTTCGTCACATCTATTTAGTGTCTTCCAGTATTAGTCGGATAAATCCGTCCCTCTACCTGTTTGTACGGCGTGATCAGCAGAAGGCTGCGGTCTGATCCTGCTATTAGCCATCTGGGGTTCGGGCTGCAGAAGCTTTGATGTGTTGCACAGCTCATCATTTGAAGGCCAACAGCAAACACCTCCCCAAACTCACCTCCCACCTCAGTCGCACACAAATAATAATACACACTCACACCTTCCCAGACCTGGAGCTGACCTCATTCGCTGGGTTCAGCCAGAGTCTGCGTCTGCTCTCCATCTTTCATTCATCCACATCATGTCTCTCTCACAGGGCAGCTTTTGTTCCGTGAACCAGGTGCAGAGAATTTTGTATCCGCTGAGGTTGAAGAAGCTGCCACGAGAGGCACAGGTGTCAGAGAGCGAGCGATGCAGATGTCTCGAGTCATGTGCTTTTTAAAGTTCACCGAAATAAGTCATAATCCCAAGGAACCTTTACTTTCTAAAGAGAAATATTTTCCGCTTGTTCTGCCGGCAGAACAACAGACGAACTAAAATCACTCAATTTATGTCAAAATACTGCTACACTCGTTGTTTTATCTGTAGCTATGGCATCGTGTCAGAGTGAATTTAATTAATTTTCACTTTGTAATTCAAGCAAAGCCGACCACCACATTGTTCTTGTAGTTTTTTGTTTGTTTGCCTCAACAGCTCAGACTCCAAATTTCTTGTTGAATCAAACAAATTCGGGATTAGTGTGAATTTCTTTTGTCCAAATTTTCCTCCTCATTTTGCATCTTATATGCCACAAAATCATCATCATCATCATCATCATCATCATCATCATCATCATCATCATCATCATCATCATCATCATCCAGCTACACTGTAAAAATAAATCGGAAATTACTATATTATTTCTCCAGTATTTTTCTTCAAATGTCTTAAATTACATACAAATGTATGTAAATAAATATGTGACTCATTATAGAAAAGTTTGTCCACACTAACAATTGAACTTTTTTGTTGTCATTTTAAGGTAAATCCTTTTTTACATTCAAACTATTGTATTGTTTACTGTAACCTAATTTGCAGAAATTTTTGTCATTAATAATTCAGGGGAAATCTGTAAAATGACAGCGCTCCCCTGTAAAAGCTCGACTGAACCTACAGCAGCCCAGAAGGGACAAACCAAACACTGGACCTTTCATGTTTTTAATGAGCTTCACGGCCACTGTAGTTTCTCCATCATGTTTGAAACCAGAAGGAGACATGAGGGGTATTCACTCGTTTTGCAATCTTCAACTTCACCACTCGATGTCACTACATTCTACACACTGGACCTTTTTTAAGCTGCTGCCAATCGTTACAATACAATAATGCTGTATATTCCTGTCTCTTTGAAGATATGGAGGAGCAGTCTGAATAAAGCATCAAGATAAGCCAAGGTGTTTTTTTTCCATCAAAACTTTCAAACTCTCTGACCAGATATAAAGTTTCGAAGTCATTTTACCGAGTCATATGTCATGAAACTGAATCAGGATAAAGGGAACATTGAATGAGTACTATCTAGTACGATTCCCATTATATTTCTGATTGATGATACCAAAGGTGAAGAGGTCCAGCTTCTATCAAAGAGGTACAACTACATCAGTATTATATAGATTGATATCTACATCAGGCGCACTATCTTTCAATCAGACAAAGTCTAAACCATCCATCTTCTTCTTTGGCAACGTCTTCTGAGATTTCCTGGAATGAAATTACACAAGCACTTCCTCTGGATACAAAAGAAACATAAGTGGCAAATCTTTTTTCATTATCTAGTTGTACGTGAACAATTCTTGGTGCATTTCAGCGCCTCTGGCTCACGTCGTGACTCCCGACTCTCTCTCTCTGGGGTGTGTTAATACGGAGGCGAACCCAGCAAACACATCCTCATTACTCATCACCAGCTGATGATGGTAACTGGAAATCGTGAGTCCAATCCATGCATCGGTCATGATCACGGTGACAGATGTTATCGCTCTGCCCATGTGTTTGCCTCTCACCACGACTCCATAAGCACCTTTCATTAACATGCAGATGCCCGCCGACGCACGCTCAAGCATGAGCGGAGCAGTGATTACGCAGGAAATGAAGTATACATATCCATCATTATTCTAGTTATTAGGCAGCTGGGTGACACGGAGTAGAGCCGCTTCCCTTTAGATTCAGACCAAAGACGCTGATGTTCTGTCAAAATTACCCAGCAGGACCCCGAATCCTCACCAGGTCTGTCTGATCTTGAGATCAGTGAGACATCACATTAATATTGTGTAATTTTCTCTGCAGTTGCTGGTTTCGCTCCGAGCAGTCTGAACTTTTTCAGTTTTGCTTTTACCCTCACTAGAGAACAGAATTCCCTAAGAGGCCTTAAGCTTTATATATTAACATGACTTGGCATTTAAAGCAACACTGTAACTTTTCTTCCATAAAATAACACTTTTTAAATCACGTTGACGATACATTGACATGCAATAAGGCCAATGGTGCCTCTGTTATTTCCACTCTGTACTTCTGCTCTGGGTACGATCACCCACAAGAAGTATGTAACACTTTAAGTCACACGCCACCAACTATTTTACTGATTTTGGTGAAGCTGGAGATGATTAAACTGCTTTGAACTGTAGCTGCTGTTAGCTCAGTTTGGTAGCCGGGCTGCCGGGACTATGAGCACAGCGTGCTTTTAGTCTTTTAGAGATTTAATCGATCATGAGTTTATATTTAGCGGTGTGTACATAGGTAATGTTATGATTAAGGCATCTTGAGTTTAGGATGAACAACTCGTTTCAATGCGGCATTTAACCCAGCAGTTTACGAATTTATATAAATCACTTCTTTGACCACTTTTTTTGGCAGATAATTAAACTTCTGCACAGTTCTACATTTTCTATAATGTGTAACACCAACTGAACTTCACTTAAAGTTTAAAAAGCTGTGCAAAGCACATTATTGGTGGAGCCCCGTTAGGACGCCCGGGGCTAAAAATGAATTGTGGTCCCCTATTTAAAAACGCCACATATGTTCCCCCAACCCCTTTTCTGTCCAGAGCCCCATAAATCAACTAGTTTTCTGGAATACTAACCTGCTCTAGATTTGCTGTTTGTGATCATTTAAAACACATTACGTATAAACATATTCAAACTAGAGACAGGACACAACAAAATCTGCAATTAATCAAGTTCCCACAAATTCATTGCCGGATAGACAATGTGTGGCCTTTGGGGCCTCATGAGAGTCTGGAGCCCCAGAGCAATTGCCAGCCTTGATTGTTTTATCAAGAAGTGCCAATGAACAGTCAAGGTCAACGTTTTTAACCAACATGGACAAGAATCCTCATGCTGCTCACAACAACAGAACGTTTCGACATCTACATGACAAATGACCTGAGTTCATGTCCTATTGGAGAGCACGTGACGGGGTTAAAGAGTGAGATTTTTACAGTTTTATGCAGCTACGACGGTTATTTATTTGTTTTGTAGTGCAAAGCTTAGCCATCGTAACGGCGGCTGCCATCTGGACCGTGAATAAGATCGTTATAAATTAATTGGTCAAAAAGAACAAGCAGGAAAACAAAAGAGGGAATTAGCGCCTTGAACTTCACCTCGACGTTGTGTTAATGTTAACAGTTGTGAAGCTGTATTTACTCTGATGACTAATTACGATATTGTATGGTAATAAATAGGATGCCACAGTAATGAGACAGGTGGTGTGTTTAGACTAGACTGCTGCAGTAGCTGTCTCCTCTCCACTGTGTTGTGCATATCAGGCAGACAAGTAGCTACTTTTTTCTTTTTTCTTTTTTTGTTGGGACTGGAGACACCCGGGTGCCCACCAAGGCCAAGCATGATAATGCAAGCTGTCCAAGACATGCCAACTCCATTTAAAGCCTGAACACTGAGCTGTGGCTTCTATTCAGATGGGCCTTGATGAAATTGTTTGCAGAGGTGTGATGGACAGTCGAGGTAATTATTCTGCTTGAGGTATGATGATTAGGCATTGTGGTTGAACACTCATGCACTCAGTATTTCGTTGAGTTGTTTTGATGCGTGATGCACCTCCTGCCAGTTCGGTAGAGATGTGCTCGACAGGCTATTCTCGCACACGGCCCTCACTTGTCGTGACGGCTGCCGTGCTGCCAGTTACTGTGGTCAGTCAATAGATCTCTGTTTTAAACTTTTAAAGAGTTCCTTTCCAACTGTTCTCGAACCTGTTTTATCTCGCCGTTCAGCTTTCTGAAAGACAAAGAGGTTGTAATTACCCTCATGATACACGCTGTCCCCAATTTTCCGCACTTACTTGTTGATTTAAGTGAATATGATCCTACAAAGAACATTTTATTCACCGTCTGTGTTTTATTTTTACCTCTTTTCAACCTTTCACGATCAAGCAAGAACAAAGTCTCATTTACAGTGAAAGCCTGACGGAGGCTTTTTCAGCAGAGCCTTGGTTGGGGATTAAAAATAATTACAAATTTCCAACTCCTAAACTCTTAAAGGCTCCGGCTCAGACTGTGCAGACCACAGAAGTGAACTGAAATACAGTGACAATGCACACACACTTTTCACTTCATAGCTGGAGGCTGTCCTCCAAGGAAGTGTTTCTACATCCACTACATGCTGCCTCCTGCTGTGGCCTCCAGGCTTCAGCTCCTGCAATCTGTCACGAGCAATATTTGATATATTATAACATGGCTTTAACTTTGAGCTATTACTCAAAACGTTCCCCCATGAGTCACGATCCCTCGACTGGAAAGAAGTGGAGGAAAAAAAGAAAGGAGAAACACCTTACACATCTCAGCGTTTTTTTGTTTTTGCACAAGAGGGTCAGGTGTTTACCTATTATCCGGACTCACAGTTTTGCAAAAACTGCAGCTTTTGTGTTATAGCAATTTGACTATTAAGCAAGCTTAGTGCAACTTCGGATGTACAGTGGCCTCGTAGCAATTTGCATATTTGAGGCATTCCAGTGATTTACAGCATAGACGCAATTAAACTAAAGGATGTCTCGAGGGTCCCCACCTGCTTCGAACCCAAACAACCCTTTTGATCTCCGTTAAGTGGCTGCATTCATATTGTCAGACCTTATCTGAATAGATTTCAATTATTTCTGAATCCACGCAGCATCACCAAAAGAGAGTTGAGGAGCAGCAGCAA
Source organism: Larimichthys crocea (assembly GCF_000972845.2). Classification (NCBI taxonomy): domain Eukaryota; kingdom Metazoa; phylum Chordata; class Actinopteri; family Sciaenidae; genus Larimichthys; species Larimichthys crocea. Next base: position 1,684,891 of record NC_040030.1, on the reverse strand, counting down.
TCACTGCGGGATCTCGGACGAGTTGAGAAGAGTAGCTCTCGGGATGTGTGTCGTAACACTGCCCCCTCATGGTCGTAACCAGGTAAAAGCGTCTCAAGTGCACTCAAGTGGACTGTGTGTTCATAACCCCACACATTCAGGGGTCAGTACCATTTTTCTTTCTGCACCTGCAGGCAAACACAGAAGACGTGAGCTGTGGAAAAGACTTTTTTTGTTTTGGCCATCTGCCTTTTTTTTGTGTTCACATAGCAGACAAGGGTTTCAGCTTGTCCACCGAGGCGTTCCTCCAGCTTCTCATCCATGTAAATGTGTTTTATGTTCTGCAGGCTTAGAAGGGTATCGTACCTTTTTGTTGCCCATCTGCTGCAGGCAAATATTCAGCCTAACATATGGCAGCAGCGGAGCAAGAATAAAATCATCCAGCGCTGTGTAGATTAATCAAACCTGTGAATGCCACTGGATTAACAAGATGTTTTATGTCTGCTAATCAAGCAGGGACGGGTCTTCCCGCCCAGGCACCTCATTTTATTTTCCAGCATTCAAATGGAGCACATGAATGCCGAGTTGTTGACAACTTTTTTTTTTCTTTTTTCCCCCACACAGACATCAACTCACTCGTATTCAGATAAACGTTGGGAGTTACGGCTCCCACGCGTCCACTCGATATTTTTATCGCCCCTGAAATGAAATGGGAGCAACGCTCATCTCTTGCTGCCGTTTATGATTGCATTTTTTTTTACTGGGGAAAAAAAAACTTTCCATTCAAAAAGGCAGATGCACAGACTTCATTCTTTATTCCAACAGTGAAGCATCGATAAGGAATAGTGGGCTCTTATCAGGGTTACACTGTTGGAATAAACATTTTTATATCTGCAGCCTCCGTTTGAATAATTACCTGTTGCTCTCTAATCTACTGATTGAGCATGAGTGCCTTTCTTCTTTCTTGAAGAATATTATCTGTATTTTTTTATTATTATTTTAGCAAATGCAGCATTGGAGGCCGAGACAAGAAAGCAAACCATCTGAAATCCAGAGCACCTACACAGTCTATTATATGCTCTGGCACCAGAAAAAGGAACTGCGTGTTTTATTGCACATAGTCCATGACAACAAATGGCAAAAGAGGCTGCGGAGGAGACAGAAGAAAGACGCGGAGACAGCCTTGGATCAAGATGCTCCGAGTGGCCCTCGTCGTCTTTGTTGATGACTGTGCGACACGTTGCCGTTTGTCTGGTTGCTGCGTGCTAACTGCAATCAAACGGGCCTTTTAAGTCAGGACTCTGTTCTTTGCGATGCAGAGTTTTAGTTCATTTAGTCCAGATGAAAAGAGGTTTGTGTACAGTGGGAGCTCGGTGATTTCCATTTTTTTTATTAATGGACTAAAAAAAAAAAGTTGTTCTTGTTGTAATACATCATTTTATAAACCAGCCTTGGAGCTTGATTGTTTTGTGGTAACACTGTACAAATTCTAGCTACAGGAATACTGCGGCAACGGGGCGAGAAGCACGAGTCAGATGATCGTACAGCTTCTAACAAGAGTCTGTAGCCAACATGCTCACAATGGGAAGATTTAACCAGTATTAGTGTGTTACCATGTTAATATTTGCCCAGCTGAGGCTGATGGGAATGTTGGACGCTTGTTCTGTTCTGTCATGGTTTTGTGTTTCCTGTTTTATTTTGTAATTCTCCCCTCTCCTCGTATCTTTAACTTTACTTCCTGGCATTGTTGCGTTCCCCGTCAGTCTGGATGGTTTGTTCCACCCTGATTAGTTTCACCTGTTCCTGATTAGTTTCACTTGTGTATTTATTCTGTGTGTTTCAGTTCGTCTTCATTTAGTGTTCAAGCGTTCCAGCCATTCCTCGTGTTTTTGTTCCTGGAGTCTGGTTTAGACTTTGGATTTAGCTTGCTTCTTTATGGATTTGTTTCCTTGTTTGGACTGCTGTTCCTGATTTTGAACCCGAACTGCCAATCTGTAAACTTTTGTACATTCACTTTTGCAATATTAAACCATTGTACCATACACGCCGGCGGTAATGACACCCGGTTACGCCAATCGGTGGTCACTAAAATGAATGTTTCATCGGTGTGTGCATACGCCAAAACGATGTCGGACTCCGTAGTTTTCTCTGGACCCCTGCCCAATGTGACCAGATGTGGACGAAGTGGGCTTCATAGATAATTGGACACCATTCTGGGGAAAACCTGGTCTGATTAGGAGAGACGGCATCCATCCCACTTTGGATGGAGCATCTCTCATATCTAGAAATATGGCCAAGTTTATTAGTCGACCAAAACCGTGACAGCCCAGAGTTGAGACCAGGAAGCAGAGCTGCAGTCTTACACGCTTCTCTGCGCCTCCATTAGAGCAGTTGCCCACCCAGTCCTTTAGTATAGAGACTGTCTGTCCCCCGTCCACCTACATTTAATATCTGATCATGATGTTGATTTATTTTGTCTCACTGAAACCTGGCTGCAGGAGGATGAATATGTTACCTTAAATGAATCCACTCGTCCCAGTCATTGTAATACTCATGTTCCTCGAAGTACTGGTCGAGGTGGTGGAGTTGGAGCCATATTTGACTCAAGTCTATTAATAAATCCTAAACTAAATTATAATTCATTTGAAAGTCTTGTTCTTAGCCTCACTCACCCAACCTGGAAAACATTGCAGCCAATTTTATTTGTTACAGTATATCGAGCTCCTGGTCCTTATTCTGAATTTTTTTAATCTGAATTTTCTGAATTTGCATCAGGATTACAGAAAGTAATTATTGTAGGTGATTTTAATATTCATGCCTCAGTTTGGTAGCCGGGCTGCCGGGACTATGAGCACAGCGTGCTTTTAGTCTTTTAGAGATTTAATCGATCATGAGTTTATATTTAGCGTGTGTACATGGGTAATGTTATGATTAAGGCATCTTGAGTTTAGGATGAACAACTCGTTTCAATGCGGCATTAACCCAGCAGTTTTACAATTCATATAATCACTTCTTTGACCCCTTTTTTGGCAGATATTAAACTTCTGCACAATCCACATTTTTCTAATGTGTAACCGAACTTCACTCTAAAGTTTAAAAAGCTGTGCGAAGCACATTATTGGTGGAGCCCCATTAGGACGCCCGGGGCTAAAAATGAATTGTGGTCCCCTATTTAAAAACCCATATGTTCCCCCACCCCTTTTCTGTCCAAGCCCCCTAAATCAACTAGTTTTCTTGAATACTAACCTGCTCTAGATTTGCTGTTTGTCGTTAGTTTGTGATCAGTTAAAGGATACACATGACGTATAAACCTATTCAAACTAGAGACCGGGAACAACCAAATCTGCATAATCAAGTTGCCACAAATTCATTGCCGGATAGACAATGTTGTGCCTTTGGGGCCTCATGAGAGTTCTGGCAGCCCCAGAGCAATTGCCAGGCTTGTTGTTTTATCAAGAGCTGCCAATGAACAGTCAAGGTCAACGTTTTTCACAACATGGACAAGATCCTCATGCTGCTCACCAACACAGAACGTTTCGACATCTACATGACAAATGACCTAAGTTCATGTCCTATTGGAGAGCAGTGACGGGGTTAAAGAGTGAGATTTTACAGTTTTATGCAGCTACGACTGTTATTTATTTGTTTTGTAGTGCAAAGCTTAGCCATCGTAACGGCGGCTGCCATCTGGACCGTGATAAAGATCGTTATAAATTAATTGGTCAAAAAAGAACCAGCAGGAAAACAAAGAGGGAATAGGCCTTGGAACTTCACCTCGACGTTGTGTTAATGTTAACAGTTGTGAAGCTGTATTTACTCTGATGACTAATTACATATTGTATGGTAATAAATAGGATGCCACAGTAATGAGACAGGTGGTGTGTTTAGACTAGACTGCTGCAGTAGCTGTCTCCTCTCCACTGTGTTGTGCATTCAGGCCAGACAAGTAGCTCTTTTTTTTTTTCTTTTTTTTTGTTTTTTTGGACTGGAGACCCCGGGTGCCCACCCAAGGCCAAGCATGATAATGCAAGCTGTCCAAGACAATGCCAACTCCATTTAAAGCCTGAACACTGAGCTGTGGCTTCTATTCAGATGGGCCTTGATGAAATTGTTTGCAGAGGTGTGATGGACAGTCGAGGTAATTATTCTGCTTGAGGTATGATGATTAGGCATTGTGGTTGAACACTCATGCACTCAGTATTTTGTTGAGTTGTTTTGATGCGTGTGCACCTCCTGCCAGTTCGGTAGAGATGTGCTCGACAGGCTATTCTCGCACACGGCCCTCACTTGTCGTGACGGCTGCCGTGCTGCCAGTTACTGTGGTCAGTCAATGATCTCGGTTTTAAACTTTTAAAGTTCCTTCCAACTGTTCTCGAACCTGTTTATCTCGCCGTTCAGCTTTCTGAAAGACAAAGAGGTTGTAATTACCCTCATGATACACGCTGTCCCCAATTTCCGCACTCACTTGTTGATTTAAGTGAATATGATCCTACAAAGAAACTTTTATTCACCGTCTGTGTTTTATTTTTACCTCTTTTCAACCTTTCACGATCAAGCAAGAACAAAGTCTCATTTACAGTGAAAGCCTGACGGAGGCTTTTCAGCAGAGCCTTGGTTGGGTTAAAAATAATTACAAATTTCCAACTCCTAAACTCTTAAAGGCTCCGGCTCAACTGTGCAGACCACAGAAGTGAACTGAAATACAGTGACATGCACACACACTTTTCACTCATAGCTGGAGGCTGTCCTCCAGGAAGTGTTTCTACATCCACTACATGCTGCCTCCTGCTGTGGCCTCCAGGCTTCGCTCCTGCAATCTGTCACGAGCATATTTGATATATTATAACATGGCTTTAACTTTGAGCTATTACTCAAAACATTCCCCCATGAGTCACGATCCCTCGAATGGAAAGAAAGTGGAGGAAAAAAGAAGGAGAGAACGCCCACACATCTCAGCGTTTTCTGTTTTTGCACAAGAGGGTCAGGTGTTTACCTATTATCCGGACTCAGTTTTGCAAAAACTGCAGCTTTGTGTGTGTTAGCAATTTGACTATTAAGCAAGCTAGTGCAAGTTGGGATGTACAGTGGCTCGTAGCAATTTGCATATTTGAGGCATTCCAGTGATTTACAGCATAGACCAATTAAACTAAAGGTGTCTCGAGGGTCCCCACCTGCTTCGACACCAAACCCCTTTTGATCTCCGTTAAGTTGCGTGCATTCATATTGTCAGAACTTATCTGAATAGATTTCAATTATTTCTGAATTCACGCAGCATCACCAAAGAGAGTTGAGGAGCAGCAGCAATCATGGCGGATCTTGGACGAGTTGAGAAGAGTAGCTCTCGGGATGTGTGTCGTAACACTGCCCCCTCATGGTCGTAACCAGGTATAAAAGCGTCCAAGTGCACTCAAGTGGACTGTGTGTTCATAACCCCACACATTCCGGGGTCAGTACCATTTTTCTTTCTGCACCTGCAGGCAAACACAGAAGACGTGATCTGTGGAAATATTTTTTTGTTTTGGCCCTCTGCCTTTTTTTTGTGTTCACATAGCAGACAAGGGTTTCAGCTTGTCCACCGAGGCGTTCCTCCAGCTTCTCATCCATGTAAATGTGTTTTATGTTCTGCAGGCTAGAGGGTATCGTACCTTTTTGTTGCCCATCTGCTGCAGGCAAATATTCAGCTCAACATATGGCAGCAGCGGAGCAAGAATAAAATCTCCAGCGCTGTGTAGTTAATCAAACTGTGAATGCCACTGGATTAACAAGATGTTTTATGTCTGCTAATCAAGCAGGGACGGGTCTTCCCCCAGGCACCTCATTTTATTTTCCAGCATTCAAATGGATGAATGCCGAGTTGTTGACAACTTTTTTTTCTTTTTTCCCCCACACAGACATCAACTCACTCGTATTCAGATAAACGTTGGGAGTTACGCTCCCACGCGTCCACTCGATATTTTTATCGCCCCTGAAATGAAATGGGAGCAACGCTCATCTCTTGCTGCCGTTTTTGTTGCATTTTTTTCTTGGGGAAAAAAACTTTCCATTCAAAAAGGCAGATGCACAGACTTCATTCTTTATTCCAACTGTGAAGCATCGATAAGGATAGTGGGCTCTATCAGGGTTACACTGTTGGAACATTTTTAATCTGCAGCCTCTGTTGAATATTACCTGTTGCTCTCTAATCTACTGATTGAGCATGAGTGGCTTTCTTTCTTGAAGAATAATCTGTATTTTTTATTATTTTAGCAAATGCCGCATTGGAGGCCGAGACAAGAAAGCAAACCATCTGAAATCCAGGCACCTACACAGTCTATTATATGCTCTGGCACCAGAGAAGGAACTGCGTTTTTATTGCACATAGTCCGTGACAACAAACGGCAAAAGAGGCTGCGGAGGAGACAGAAGAAAGACGCGGAGAGCCTTGAATCAAATGCTCTGAGTGGCCCCGTCGTCTTTGTTGATGACTGTGCGACACGTTGCCGTTTGTCTGGTTGCTGCGCGCTACCTGCAATCAAAAAGGCTTTTAAATCAGGACTCTGTTCTTTGCGATGCAGAGTTTTAGTTAATTCAGTCCAGATGGAAAGAGGTTTGTGTACAGTGGGAGCTCGATGATTTCCATTTTTTATTAATGGATTAAATAATGAGAAAAAGTTGGCTCTTGTTGTAATAGATCATTTTATAAACCAACCTTGGAGCTTGATTGTTTTGTGGTAACACTACAAATTCTAGCTCCAGGAATACTGCGGCAACGGGGCGAGAAGCACGAGTCAGATGATCGTACAGCTTCTAACAAGGTCTGTAGCCAACATGCTCACAATGGGAAGATTTAACCAGTATTAGTGTGTTCCATGTTAATATTTGCCCAGCTGAGGTGATGGGAATGTGGACGCTTGTTCTGTTCTGTCATGGTTTTGTGTTTCCTGTTTTATTTTGTAATTCTCCCTCTCCTCGTATCTTTAACTTTACTTCCTGGCTTGTTGCGTTCCCCGTCAGTTTGGATGGTTTGTTCCACCCTGATTAGTTTCACCTGTTCCTGATTAGTTTCACTTGTGTATTTAGTCTGTTTCTGGGTTTTCAGTGTCAGTTCGTCTTTATTTAGTGTTCAAGCGTTCCAGCCATTCCTCGTGTTTTTGTTCCTGGAGTCTGGTTTAGACTTTAGCTTGCTTCTTTATAGATTTGTTTTCTTGTTTGGACTGCTGTTCCCATTTTGAACCCAAACTGCCAATCTGTAAACTTTTGTACATTCACTTTTGCAAATAAACCATTGTACCATACACGCCGGCGGTAATGACACCCGGTTACGCCATCGGGTCACTAAAATTAATATTTCATCGGTGTGTGCATACGCCAAAACGATGTCGGACTCCGTAGTTTTCTTGGACCCCTGCCCAATGGACCAGATGTGGAGATGTGGGCTTCATAGATAATTGGACACCGTTCTGGGGAAAACCTGGTCTGATTAGGACAGACGGCATCCATCCCACTTTGGATGGAGCATCTCTCATATCTAGAAACATGGCCAAGTTTATTAGTCGACCAAAACCGTGACAGCCAGAGTTAAGACCAGGAAGCAGAGCTGCAGTCTTACACGCTTCTCTGCGCTCCATTAGAGCAGCTGCC
>NC_040030.1:1528799-1677282 GCF_000972845.2 Larimichthys crocea | reverse complement strand
CACCCAGTCCTTTAATATAGAGACTGTCTGTCCCCCGTCCACCTACATTTATTATCTGATTATGATGTTGATTTATTTTGTCTCACTGAAACCTGGCTGCAGGAGGATGAATATGTTACCTTAAATGAATCCACTCCTCCAAGTCATTGTAATACTCATATTCCTCAAAGTACTGGTCGAGGTGGTGGAGTTGGAGCCATATTTGACTCAAGTCTATTAATAAATCCTAAACCTAAACTAAATTATAATTCATTTGAAAGTCTTGTTCTTAGCCTCACTCACCTAACCTGGAAAACATTACAGCATATTGTGTTCCAGGTCTTTACTCTGATTTTTTTTTATCTGAATTTGCAGAATTTACATCAGGATTGATCCTTAAAACAGATAAAGTAATTATTGTAGGTGATTTTAATATTCACGTGGACAACCAATTTCATGGCAATTCATCCAATAATTATTGAGACATTTCACCCAAAACCACAGGTGTCTACCTCATAGTGGTGCTAGAGTAAAATCAAAGGATTCCTCTGGGGACCATGAATGTCTGTAGTTGCTGGGATGTTTTAGTCTGGACTGAATTAACCAAAGTTAGCCAAACTTATTTGAACTCTTTTATTATTTATCACCCCGATGGAGTGACTGGTTCAACTAAGTCGTCTGCTCACATTTCACATTTCAGATGTGATTATTTTTGTTATACACTCAAAAATGTGAATCTGGCTGTTGGCGTGTTTATAGTCTGTAAAATTATCAGACTGCGTGTTTTCTGTTCCCTCTGACTTCATTGTAGTAATATTTCCATGTCTTAGAAGCTAATGTGTACAGTGTTATCAGAGCTAACAGGAATTGTTGCCAAAAGCAATGAAAGTAAGACCCGAGTCAAAAGAGACCAGTGTTATCTATTAGGCCGATAAGGACGCTAAATCAAGCTGGAGCACTTTTCTAAGTAGACCATCCATCTCTCGTACTAGCACCGGTTTGGTTCTGGCTCATGGGATGCCATTACGGCTCAGTCAATCAATCGGAAAGTCAGTCAGCCCTTCGTCCAGTTAGTCAGTCAAGTAGTTATCCAGTCAGTCGGAGAGTCTGTAACTGAACCAGTCCGCCAGTCAAGCAGCCAAGAGGGCAGGCACTGCCCAAAACCTGATGAATTCCAGATGAGAGTCCAGACAGCTTGGCCTGAGCGGAGAACACACACACACAGAAAAAAAATAAAGACAGAGAGAGGGAGAGAGGATGGATGGAGGGAGGGAGGGAGGAGGCATCAAAAAAATGAAGAGTGAATGAAAGAATGATCCTGCGTATAAAAGCAGTGAGTGTGAAATGCCAAAACTCAACCGTCAGAGCGTTTTCATCCACCGTTGTGATGTTCATTTGTGTGTGAGGATAAGCAACATGAGGCAGTGGTGGACTCCACTCATCGTTGTTTACCTGTCCTTCTACCTGGCAGCCACTCAGCACCACAGGAAAGGTAGGTGGACCTGCTCTGTGCATGCGTTATATCTGTGTTATCTGTCATAGGTCAACATCTGGTAACAGGCTGATTCTAATGATCCCTTAAAACACAAATTGCCTACGGTATAGTAACATGCAAGCTTATTAAAGCATGGAAATGAACTTTCATGATAGTTTAGTTGCTTCTGTGAAGGAATGTGTTTATCTTCTTGAGATATTGCGACATGTGGGACATCTACAGATCATTTTCCGCTGAAGTGTATGGCCTGTTGTTACTGGAATCACTCACTGAGGAAATTCCTTTGTCAAGGACCCACATAACTTCGGATAAAAATACTGCGACTACTACAAAGGTTCTATTGTATTGGGTTTTTAAAAGTCACTTCAAAACTTTATGTCCCAGAGATTTACTACAAACTGGTTTCCTAAGAACCGTTCTCCCTTCTGCCAGGAATCAAATTCTGGTGGGGAAAGTTTGGGTTTGGGTTCAGTGGAACAAGCTGCAAACAACATTGATATGTTATCACCTTATATGCAAACTTTCAAATGTGCATGTCCAATATCCGCTTTCCTTTTTTATGGTGGCAAATGTATCCATTACCTTTTTACCTTTGACTGTATTTTTGTATATTTTGTTTTTGTGTTAGTAGCAAGTTATGTATGCAAACTAGCTATGTGTTCAAGGTTAAAGATGAGGGTCAGATTTCCATTATGGGAAGATTCACTTGTCAGGGTGAGAAACAGCTGACCTTTTTACTAATCAACTTGAAGCTTTCCGATCACTTTAGATGCAGGAACAGTACACGTGTATGTTAACCAACTTGTGTGTGTGAGGATCTCTGACCTTTCAGATGAAGTTCTTGACCATGGCGTGGTATTCTCTCTTTATGTTCTTTAGTATCACAGTTGTATGGACATATTTTCTTCTTGGCCTCATTTACTGCTGAATAAAACAACGACAGCTGGTTGCTGACTTTTCTATGTGTTATATGGTGCTGGGCAAGTAGTGTACAGTGGATTTATCAGTGGATTTGTGTGCCTGCAGCGAAACCAAAACAATGAGCTGAAAGATGCTAAAATGCTCAAGAGACCTGAGAACTACCTTTTCATAATTGTCCCCTCACACATTAGAGCAAGTCTTCGAAGGATAGGCTGAGCACAATAACTGTCCTTGTGTTATTTAGACCATTGTCACCAGTATTAAAGTGTCAAATCTCTGCCTGGATGATACTAAGTGATTTTTTTTTTCACCATAGTCTCTTATAAATTGTCAGTATTGATGAGAAAGTCTGTGTTTACACCATAAATTGTATTTTCTGCATCAAAATGTGCAGCTTGTTTGGATTTTAACCTGATTTGGAGGTGAACTGAAAAGCTCAGCAGATAATGGGCAAAGATTTTATTCTCTCTCCCGTGTCCTCTTCACCCTTCTTCACCGTAAACTGGAGGCGATCCAGATCTCTCTCTATCTCTCTCTCACACATCGAGACATCTCTCCAGCCAGGAACACCATTTAGCGACGCTAATTAATGGAGCTTTGTTGTTCCCTCATCTCTTTGCAAGCAGTTAGCGGGAGATTACAAGTTCCCTGCCTGTGCATAATGACACTGGGGGGAAGCCGGCCCATCCAAACACTGATTGTTTGGAGCGTTGGATGAATGGGGGAGGGAGGGGAAGTATGACGAATGAACGGGTTTAGAACAAGCGGCAGGAAAATCTGCATTAGATGTTCAACCTGAGAGAAAGAGAGACAATGAATGAATGAATGAAATGAAACTGAATCGTTTTGTTTGTTCACCTGCATTAACGTGAGATAAACTGATTTGAATGTTCCTATTACTTAAAGTTATTTCTAGCTTTGTTCACGCAGCTGATTTTAATCATCCTTCATGCTCAAACTATCATTCACGTCCTCATTTCAAATGTACAAGCCTATTAAAACATGTCAGTTCACTCTTGGTTCGTGTGTCTGTTTAAAGAATGTGTTTATCGTCTGCAAATATCAGAATTATGGGACATGCAGGAAGTCAACAGATCATTTTCCATTGAAAAGTGACTGGTCCGTTGTTACTGGATTCACTCACGGAGGAAATTCCTTTCTTAAGACTTACATAATTTAAAAGCTTTGGATAAGACACACACACACACACACAATGCTAAAACCAGCTACAGGACAGAGAAATACTGCGGTTCCTGTTTTGTTTAACTTTAACGTCCCAGAGAATTACAACCAACCCACTTTCTCCTTTATGCCAGGAATCGAATCAAATTGAAACTCAGTGCATCTAAATATAGATTTTGTTTGAACATTCCTGCTCTTAAGACTTAGACCATCTGAATACAAGTTATTTCTGGTTTTGCATACTTAGTTAATAGGAGGGCAAGTATTAGTGGGGCAATCCATCAGTGTCGTATAAGTTTAGAACTTCCCTTTAATTTCTTCTATTGATGCCGGCATGTTCTTCTGATTTGCCATTGCAATTGCATTGTCAAACTCATGCATCTATACTGCTGGAAACTTGCAACAAAAAAAGGAGTCATGGTGGATTAGAAGAAACATTCCAGCGTGGCTTCAGTTCATGAAGGAAGATGGCAGTTGTAATATCTGTAAGATGATTATTTCAAGTAAAGGTGGAAGCAGCAGCAATGTGCTGAAACATCTTCCTAACACAACATTCCAGCAATGCCATGAAACCCGACGCACGAGCGCCACTGCTTCCCATAACGTATAATAACGTTAGCAGCACAAAGGCCGGCTGAGCACATTCTTTCTTTGGCTACATGAAAAGGAATGCTGTGCAAATATTCTCTCATTTCATCCCTTTCACACGATGATGGACAGACTGTTGCTACAGGCAACTCTCAGGCTGCTGCAGCCAGCTCTCAGCCTTCTTTACTCTGTAGAGACGATGAAACATCGTCACTGACACTGATAACCTCACGCGTCTGCTTTTATCTAGACAGAACATTGCTCGGGAATCAAAGAATCGGACGGATTGGCACAATCGATAATGGCACTGGTATCAAGCAAATCTTATCAATTCCCATCCCTGTAAAAAAAATAATCAGTACCAATATCCAAGTCAAGGTAAACGAAGTTGTCTTAGTGACCAGCATGTGTCTGTTTTTTGCCTGCCAGACACAAATATTAAGATTGATATACACCTCTTCGCAAGATGTTTGTGTGATGGAGTGACTACTGGCAGAGCTACATGGTAAACTACTGTAGTTATCCACTTACCTGCCCTACCTGATGCCAAGTTTCTTTCTGTTCTCTTTGGGCTGCACCGTTTACTCTCCGTGGCATATTGTTTTTTGGATTGTACACCGTTTAATTCAATAAAGACGTTCAAAGATTTTTTCTTTTTCAAGCTTTATTTTGATGGAGACAGCTGAAGAGTGACAGAAATGTGGAGAGAGAGAGAGATGGGGAATGACATGAGGGAAAAAGAGGCACAGGTCGGATGCTTCACCAACTCGCACCTCATTATAGTTTGCACACCATCCCTCTGTGAACGAGTTTATTCTCCAATAAAGTCAGATTAAATAATGGAGGATGGTGCGATGCGGTTAATAATAGAGCATCATCCATTTTTCTCCTTTGCGGCAAATTCACCTGCCAATGTTCACCAAAGTTGGAGCTGGAGTGAAAAATTTATGCAGATTTTCTTTATGCAGATTTTCAGCTTTTAGCGAGGAACCCGCTAAAAGCTGAATTATTTTTTGCCTTCCCTCCCTCCATGCCTTTGCCCTTCAGATTTTCTCACTCCATGTCTTCACCTGACCTCCACACTCCCAGCACCTGTTGCCAATCCCCTCTTAAGCTCCTCAGTATATATCTGTAACCTTTTCCCTCAGTTCCCTGCCAGCTTGTCTGTTTGTTTCAACCTTCTCCTCCTGCCTGGCTGCCTATCTGTCTGGCTTTCTTCTTATTATGCTTTGCCCGCGTTGCCCTTTTTTCTTCTGCTTCTCGTCAGCCTGGTTTCGATCATCTGCACCGTAAACTTTGGTTCAGCTTACCTGTGTGCCAACACGTCTTGTATTTGAGTTATAAATATGCAACATTCAATATTTATTTTTTTCCACGCAGGGATTTTTGGTTTATAGCTTTTAAATAATATAAGACACATGTCTACAGCAGTGCAGCGGCTCCATCCATGTGAGAATTATCCAGCTATAATATTTTTTATTCCAAACTGCTGTTCGCTGCTGCTGGAAACATAAAACACAGACGCTCCAGCACGCCAAAGAACTATTGTGTTACAACAAACAATGGCACAGAGTAGTAGACAACTTTTATGTAAATCACAGATTATTCATTTTAAATGTAAATCAGCGTTGGGTCGGCTTCCAAGCAGTCATTTCCCTGCAGCTCCTCCATCCATTAGTAACATAACCCTTGTTCTAATGAGCACGAGTTCCCTCGGGTGTTGTTGTGTTTACATTGACAATGCCCCACTGAAGCAGGAGTGTCTCTTCAGTATCTAATATGACTGCACAGGCATTCCTCCAACACTGCTGATCGTGCATTCGGGAGTTACTTAATCGACGGGGAGTGTAAATCTTCACCTTCGAGATGTAATGCACTCATAGCTACACATCAGTGTTGGATCATTTCAGCACTGCTGGTGTTTGGGGCCAACAACTTCTTAAGGGAAGAATTTACATTTACTTAAATGATGCATATATTTTATACACTGATTCTACAGCTGTAACCTTTTCATGGTCAGTCTTCTCAGACGTGACGGTACTTGTGCAGAACATCTTGAAAATTAAGCCTTGAAAAATCATTTTTTGATTTGAGATGACTGAAAATATTGTCACACTTATAAATAGTTTAAAGTTTTAGATGAGCGTGAGTTGAGAAGATGATACCGTGAATATGAAGCTGGAGCGTTGGCGTAGCTTTGCATAAGGATTGGAAGCACAGCGAGAAACGTCTTGTGGCCGTCAATTAAAGATCCTCGATTGACATACAAACATGGGCGGTTTCATTTTCTCAGTCTGTCTGTACAGTAAAGTACAGTAAGTTGGGAGGAAGAGCTAGCCTGGCTCTTTCCAAAGGTCACAAAATACACCTACAAGCCAAAGTTTGTCACATTTATTTAATCCTATTCAACATACAACGTGTAAAAACAACAGGTAGTACACAATAAAACACAAATTAATGGCACAAATTAACTGCTGGCTCCAGTTTTGGGTAGGGGCATGAGAGTGGTATTGATTTACCCATCTAACTCTTGGCAAGAAAGCAAATAAAGATGCCAAATGTACATAGACAATGTGGGGAAGATAGGATTGACAGACTTTATTTTAAAATGTGGTGTGGTTGCACCGCAGGTGTTTGGACTCTTGACATCCTGGCTGTTTGTTTGTGAGGTGAAAGGTTGGAAATAATATGTCGAGGATAACACAATTGTACCAAATTGGTAGGTGGTATTACTCTCCCAGTGAAACATAAAGCTACAGATTTTCTTTACATTCTGAATAGTGGCTGGATTGTGAAAACAAAGCCGGAGCTGCGACTGGCAGTCACCCAAGCAGGAAGCAGGTACATGGGGAGATCAGCCAGTGCATGTGGTTTTGGCTGCTCTGACAAATGCTATAAAGCTAAATGTATCTGGCTGGCGAGGCTGTGGGCAGCAGAGCTGATCATTACTGCAGAATTGGCCAGGCAGCACACCATAGACGCTGCTTTAGGGGTAGAAGGACGATTGGATCTGAATTCAGATGAAGCCCAGTGTTTATATACTGTATACCTCATTAAGATCTGTGTGTGTGTGATCTGTGTGTTGGCTTCTGTGCTAAGCCAAGAACTGGATGGCAACAGTATATGTGAAACAGTGGAAAAAGAGAGTGAGGGTGTCTGGAGACGTTCAAAGAAGTAAAGTTAACTTCTTTATGCTTTGAATGTCTTTTCAGCTCTAATCAGCGCTGCTTTTCACTTCACTTTCCCGACGCAGTGTCACCAATTTGGACGGAGATTATAGTATGTACACATTTATATTCATATTAGAAACAGTATCTAAGGAGAAAATGTAGATAGGGTTACTCTGCATCCTTGTTTAAAGTATATATGAGTGGGAATATCTGCTCTCTGTCACAAAGCGGCTGTCAAGCAAAAATGAGAACACAAATATAGGGTTGTAATATTTGTAGCAGTTCATAAATCATTCCTTGGACATGGATATGTTGTGATTTCATTAAAAATTTTGAGAATTTAGCCTTTATCTCACTCTCTAAGCAAGTGAACTAAATGATAGCTCTTAAAGAAATAGCAGGATTATGTTAAATGGTGTAATAAAGAGTCAAATCCTTTTATGTAAAAGTGATACAATATTGCAAAGACGAGTATGAGATAACATAAATGCAATAAGTATCAAAAGTAAGAGATGTATGGTTTTATTCTGAAATATTTTCACACTCTACAAGGACATATTAAAGCTGCAGTAATCACTAAAAGGTTCAAATGACTTACCCAGATCTGCAGTTCTCCTCACCTCTATGGAGCATTTTGGCGTCTTTAAGCTCGTTGTTTTGGTTTTTACAGCCGACGAGAAGGTTCGGTCTCACCTCACCCACAAATGTCAGACAAACAAATAAGTATGAATATGAATATAAATATAAATATGGTGAACATAGCAGAGGAGTCAGTGGGTAAAGTGCCAGATATTTTTTTCTCAGGTAGTGGTGGAGACCAAAAACAGAGTTTAAAAAGAGTAAATACTCAACTGTTTGCAAACTAATTAACTACGACAACGTTCGTATGGTTACATGTTGTGTAGCTGTGTTTACAGCTGGATATGCTGCCCCCAAGTGGCAAAAAGAAACAAGGTCCAATGTGGTAACTGGAGACACTGGTATGCAAACAGAGCCAGTCTAGCCCATTTCCAGTCTTTGTGCTAAGCTAGGCTGAGCTTATCACCTGGCGACTTCATATTCAACAGACAAATATGACAGTGGTATCAATCCTATTAATTAAACTCAAGGGAATATACTTTCAAAACTGTCTAATCATTCCTTTAATTCTATAATTACAGTAACACTACAGCTATTAGATAAATGTATTACTTTCAGTGCTGAGGAATGAAAACAGCAACTGCGGTAAAGTGCCAGTACCTCCAAAAATGAGTACTTGAGTAGATGTACTTAGTTACTTTCCATCTCTGCAGATGAGGTGTGTGGCCATGGGGAATTGCCTCCGGTTATCACCTGCAGTAAAATATGAATTTCATGGTATTTTATCATAGAGATGTAGCAGCAGCAACTCTGGGGTTCATTCCAGCCCTATCTGGACACCTTTAGATTACAGGATCCATGGTCGGCTACACACATGGACTGACATCTTGAAATCTGACTACATTAGGTCGGCGACACCTGCCCCTCTGTGAGCACGGATATCTCACCTCTGGATCCACAAGCCACTGCCACTTGTAAATATAGAACCATCTGTGGTTCAGGTCGAAGACCAATTACCCTCTGCACATCTGGGGCCAGATTCTATCACACCTGCATAATATTTGAGCAGTAATGTATCTGTGTTTACTCAACCACTGGCCCACCCACAGGCATGCCGCGTTGGATAGTCGCGTGGTGTCTTATTTCTTGAAAATCTTCTAATCTAATTTCCTGTCCTTATGCGTTCTAGCTCTGTATCCATCTGCATATCGGATAAAACGCGGGACATATTCGCTGATCAACCCCACGTTCCAGCATTCAATGGAGGATGTCAACCTTCTTTATGAGGTCAGTTTAGATCCTGTGGGTTTAGAAGTGTTCAAATAGTTCATGGCTCTGTGGTTCATTACTGGAAATCAATTTCAATATGTTGAGAATGTGCAGAAGATCTGTCCAAATCACATATTTGTGGCGCGTCTTCCACATGCTGTGAGCTCAGTTTAATTAAAAAAATGAACGCTGTAATGCAGCTGTCCTGCTAATTGTGGAAATATATGTGAAGTATGTGTTTACACAAACCTTTCTGGACATTTATGAGGAGCATTTATTAAAATTGTAGATTAGATTACAAGGTGTTTTTTGGTAAGTTAAAATCTATAACTAGCAAGTTACTTTGTAGTATAAGTAGATAGTTCCTGAGTATTTTTTCTTGATGGACCCACGATCCCAGATCCTGCTGGCTGGAATGCAGATCCAAGGCGTGGAACACACAATGATGATCCCAGATGAGGAGCTGGCCTCCCTGAGGAGAGTGGAGAAGCTGGAGGTCATCTGTGACGACGTCCTTCCCAAGAGGCTCTCTGACATTCGCCGTCTCACAGCGATGCTCGCCCAGCGTCAGCAACCTCTGAGCTGGCAGGACTTTGAGCGGACTGTGCTGACCCTGGTGTACACCACTCAGACGCTCGCTCGAGTCAGCAACCAGCAGCAGAGAGAGGTGTGGACGGACGCTGTGTTACAGCTGTTCAGAGCAGTTCAAAAGGACCTCAAACCCTACTGAGGTGATGTGTCCTTAACATCCAGCATCATGTCAAAGATAGTGAAAAATGAAATACCTTCTCTACATTTTGTTGCAAATAGACGAGTCAAAGAGGTATAACCTGCAACAAAAGTCCCCAGCCAGAACTGAATTGATGACATTGCACCCCTGATTTAATTGCTCATGCTCACATCTCATACATGTTCAGCTCTTTTCCACTCTCTCCCTTTTGTAACTGCAATGCATCATGTTTGATTCTGCTACATTTGTTCTTTATAGGAAAAGTCAATAAAACATGCGGTGCGTCACAGGATGGCCTCATTAACCAAGTGTGTCTCGGTGACTCTCTAATAAACTTCCACATTCTTACAGTCTTCTTGTGCACTCACTGTGGCAGCTACTGGAAACACATGATGTCATTAAGTGTATGAATACTCTCATATTTTGTGGTCGTTTATGAAGGACCCATAATTTGTGACTTTTCTGATTATTCTTGTTGTGTAGAAATTGCTGAACTCAAAGGTCAACGGTGAGGTCAGGAAGGAAGAATGATCAAGAAGAATTAGAGACACTCTCAAAGTTCATCAGAAGTGCCTCAGTCGAGCCCAACTCATCCTGGTGGATCGACTTTAAACCCCAAGATAACACCACAAATACAATACACCCAGAATTAGTCAAAGAGAATGTCTTTACCCATGGAGGTGTTATTGTCAGCATATTCTAGTCTGGAGACACAGATGTCTGTTTACACAGATTGGAACATCAACAACAAGCTATCTATTATGTCTAGGAAGGCAGCAATAGGTCTCTTTGACCCTGGACACCACAGTGTTGAGATATGGTGGCACCTAGTCAAAGACAAACAATTAATACTGCCAAGGACCTCAAGGCCCACACGTGACCTTGTGTAGCCTAAGGATAGAAAATCCCATAACAATTCTAACAGTCTATTAATTCAATTCCATTTTATTCATAGAGCGCCAAAACACAACAGAAGTTATCTCAGGAAACTTTCCAGAGCAAAACTAGTCTGCGATCGTTATAATATTTACATTTGGAACAATTTTCCACCATGAAATCAACGAGCATTTGTTGGCAGTGGCAAGGAAACACTTCTTCTTCTGCAGAAACCTCGAGCACAACCCGGCTCATGGTGGACAGCAGTCTCCCGTGACCGGTTGAGTTTATAGAGCGGAAAGAGACAAAGATGCACAGCAGCAATAATAATGAATGCTATAATTACAATAGAAATATGACTAATAGAGTTAATAATAAACAGTATTTGTAGTGTGCGTCAGGCAGGACCACAGCAGAAGGCACAATCCTCTTATCTCAGCGTAGCCACGATCCATGAGAACCTACAAGAGGAGGAAGCAGAAAAACTAAGTTAGTAAGATGTGTTTATGGGACATGACTGTGCACAGATGGAAAGGGAGCTCAGTGCATCATGGGAAGTCCCTCGGCAGTCTGGGCCTATAGCAGCATAAGTACGGGATGGTTCGGGGCTTACCTGAGCACAGCCATAACTCTAAGCTCTATCAAAGGGGAACATCTTAAACCTGCTTTTAAATGTGAAGAGGGTGTCTGCCTCCAGAACCCAAACTTATTAGTTTGAAAACTCGGTGCTGAATCACCTCCGTCACCTCCCCTGGGCTGACTGAGGACATGTTTGACGCCATCGTATTACTTTTAGACGGCGTTCGGTGCTTTGCCATGTCTGGAAATGATTGCTCAGCTCATATGATTTGTCAGCAAAGTCCTTTGAACAAAACCCACAGATTTCTACTTAAGAGTCTGTGTGTACAGTACATCAACACCCCTGATTGCTCGTTTGAGGGAATTGTAAAATGTTTGATGGATGTTTGCTATCCATTTCCCCACTCATCTTGCGAAACAGGTACTTGCCGTAATAGGCTTCAGTGCGGTTCACTCATCTTGGAGTGGATAGAAAGTATATATCAGGTTGTGCTGTTTTCCCTGCCTGACTCAATTGGTTTCACAGTTGCTTACGTTTGAGTATTTTGGATGAATTCAAGCTTTTATCGAGTCTTGGAAATGTTGGTCGACCGATGTATGTCATTTCCTACCACCTTGGATGTTCTCCAACAAGCCTTTCATTTCTGAAAACGTATATGATGCTGGACTTTCAGTCTCTTTCCCAGCATGTCAGCATTCATCTGATGCCCAAGCGACTGGCGCTGCTGACTCTGGGAGGACTGATTGATGAGGAGGTAGTGATGGAATTTCTTTTCCAACACAGAGGATCAGCCTTCGCTCCTTGCAACCACTCTAACGATGATGATGATGAGTTTTGGGATGCTTCTGGCCGCTACTTGACAGAGCGTAAAGAAGACGGGATATTGGAGAAAACAGCACAGCTCGGGATTTTGTTCCAAGTGTCGAGTATGACAGCAGAGTTTCATTAAGACCTCTGTGCCCCGTGTGTTATATACGACAGCTGACAGGTTGTAATGCCAAGAAATGTCCTCAAATCCTTGTAACAAAATAGAGTTCATTCAACTTGTTTCAGCAATTCACGTTGCTTTTTACAGATGTTTACAGATGACTTATGTGAACATATAAATTCAATAATTAGGGTTTGTGAAATCTTTTCTAAGCCAGTCATTTGATTTGATTTGTTCTGCGTCTTCACAGAACATACAAACTATCACAGAGACATTTTGCTTCTATTGAACTGTAATCAACACTTTAAATGTCTCGGAGTTTAAAACAGATGACTCACTGCACTGCTTCTCTTCATGTTCATCTCCTCTGTCATTGTGAAACAGATCTAATAAGAAAAATGAGGCTTTCACCTGGCTTATTGACTTATCAGTGTAAAATGAGCCTGTAATATTTCATCTGTTCAGTCTATTTTTTTTCCCCCCTAAATGTCATGTATAAGCCTCGGCAGCATAATGCATGTTGAGAGAGCATCACCAAGTGGCTGCAGAGGGAACTGTAGACGTGGAGTTCTCTATCTGAAACTTCATGTTCTTAAAGCTTGTAGAACTTTATCATCCATCCATCCATTTTTTCCATAACCGCTTATCCTTATCAGGGGTCACGGGGAAGGCTGGACCCAATCCCAGCTGAATCTGGGACATAAATATAAATTCAAATGTCCTGGTACCTTTCCCAATCATAAGTAAATAATCTCCATTTTAGGACTTCATATCTTCTGCTGCAATATAACTGACCCAAAAGATGAAGAGATTCTGTAACAGTAATAACTCTCAATGGAGATAATCAGATGTGTACATGCAACTGAACCCGGAAAGATTTATAACGAACCTGATGGTTACAGAATAGTAGAAGTATTCAATAATAAGACATTTGCCTGTATTAATCTGGAAATATATGTACTGTGTATGCATAGTACCAGCTAGTACTGCTGCAATGTCAAAAAACATTTGCATCTATACACGTCTGATAATCGACTTAGTCGCCTCTCTAATCTCTACAAATGTCTCAGACCGTTTATAATCATCCAATCAACAGAAATCATTAAAGCTGAATGTCATATCCGCCCCATAAATTCTACATAATGAGCAATAAAACATAAAAATTACTATAACTGCCTGTTTCTTTTGAACCGGAACAGAAGTGTGCACACAGCTGGTTAACTGTTTCTACTGCAGGTGTTTGGTTGTTTTTTATGACGCAATATATTTGTAATTCAGGTGTAAACTTCATTTTAAACTTCTTTGTTTCAGCCGAACATGCTCACTAGGTGGCAGCATTACCAAATATGATTCCCTCACTCGTGTTATCAATCATGATTTTGTCAGTTGTTATTGATTTGTGCAGACCTAGTGAGGGGGAAATAGGTCCGAAGGGACGACTGGACTTCAATAATAATGTGATATTAATGGTATACTAATTGTAGTAATAATCTTTTATTCTCTGAGTCCACGTCGTGCACACATGCATGCATGTGAGACCTCATTAAGAGCTCTTGAACTCGTTACAGTATTTTTGTTCTGCCAAAATAAAATGTGGGTTGCTGACAAAAAAAAGCAACAATGTGGCATCTCTAATTTTCTTTCTCTTTTTTCTTCCCCGGGTGTGTTTGTGGTGGCTTAATTAAAACTGAATCTTGTCAAAACTGGAATGTGTCTTTGCTGGTAGAAATATTTTGTGATCACCTCCAGCTGAACACCCAGTTGTTTTAACTCAAGCTTATCAGCTGCATGTGTTTTCCCCCTCACAGCTGTCAGACATATTTTCATGCTTCGAGTCTCACTCCGCATGCAGAGAGGGGGACCAATGAGAATCACAATGTGTCACATATACCAGATTAAACAACTCAGTACCTTTTCCATGGGTCTATAAATGAGCGCACGGCAACCTGCCACAATAAAAACATAAAGGTCACATGATTTGCGGTATATCTTGGCGGATGTTATGAGAAAATGTTTCAGCATCTCAATGTCGGGCATTAAACACTCCCGCCAAACCATTAAAAACATTTCTTTGGCAAAATATCAGGGCTGATTCTTTTCTTTGAAGATGCTTTGAGACAATATGCAAACAGATTTTTCTTTATAAAATCATGCAAATAACTGTCATTTCCAAGTAGGAAATAAAACGCAACGAGAGCTGTGACTGAAGAACTCCAGATGTAAGAGTGCATGTTAAGAGGTGATTTATAAGCTGCAACAGCAAACAGGCTGAAATCATCAATGTGTGCCTGTCGGCTAGTGTCACGCCAGTGTCTTGAGTGGGTGAGGCTTTCTTGCATTGCTAATAACTGACACCACTCTGCATGGTCTTGAACCTGACTTAAGGATTTAGCATGACAGCAGTTCATCAGTTGAAATCACAAATAGGTAACGCTCATTGTGTGGCTAGTGTGGTGTGTATAAGAGACAAGGTGCCAGCAGGGGAAACTGCGGAGTTGGACGGATACATAGATGGATGGACAGAGGTGGGAGTGGGTTACCTCGCTGTGTCCAAGAGCCAATTACACAGCATGAGTGAGAGCTGCTCAAAACAGCCTCCTGCACAGTATATTTCACAAAAACACCACAACAGCTGGGAGACTGTCATGGTGAATCATATAAGCATGAATAAAGCAGGATAAACAGAGTTGCATGAATTATTATTATTATTGTCTTGGATACATTTGGAGTCAGAACTGAAGTTTTTTGTCATTACTTTGTTCGTTTGTCGTCCAACACATGCTCTCACAACAATCCCGCCAGGTTGAGATACTTTCTCATCTCTCTCACAAAGTCGACGTGTCGGACATGGCTGTGTTTTTGATAAAGCGACGGGAGAAAGAAAGTTGGCAGAGAAACAGGATAGCAGATAGGCTAATGCTGTCTTTCCCTCCCAGACTCTTATCACACATTGCTATGAAGAAGTGCAGAATTCACATGGGGAGCTGTGGTATGTTGTTTTTCATCACACTCCGGGTCCCTAATTTGATTTGACGTGTTGAAGTCCAGCCACAGGTGGAGCAGGTCTCAAAGGGAAGCCTCAGTCGGCCCATTAAAGCATGAGTGACTGATAATGTTTCTGCGTGTGGATGATGTCCGTGGTGATATTATACTGCCGTCTTATCTCACAGACTCTCTAAAGATCCTTTTCATTTGGGCGATGGAACTTAATCTTACAGTCAGTCAGGCTCCAGAGAAGCCAAAATAGATGAGAGCTACACAAGGATTGTCCTAAAGCTGCAACAATCAATATGTTTTTCAAATTAAAGGTATACTTAAACATTTGGGGGAAATACACTTATTTGCTTTCTTGCCGAGAAATAGATGTGAAGATCAATACCAATGTGATATGAAGCTAAAGCAGCAGCCTGGCCTTACCTTACCTTAGCACAAAGACTAGAAACAAAGGGAAATAGACGAAGTGAAATGGTTTCAATTCAGTCATCTTATATTGGCAAAAACAGCTCGCTTAAGCTCTACCATACTTTTTAGCACCTTTCAGCTCATTGTTTTGGTTTCACATAACCACGACTTCATTATTTTGGCTCACCACCAGCTTCATTTCCAAATGTTTTTTAGAGAAAACGCTCAGATAAACCTGCTTCATGTTCCTGTGCAACAGCGGACAGACCAGGTTAGTGGCTAGCTGGTGAACAGAGTCGAGAATTAAGACGCCACAGAGACAAATATTTCCCTCAGGAGCCGGTGGATACCAAACCAGAGCTAAAAAGAGAGTGAAAATCTGTCTTACATTCTTTAGGTGGCCAGAAACACGACTGTCATGTCTGCTGGATGTGTAAAAAGGCAACTGTTGGCTAACACATTGGCCACAACATCTTTTTACAGTGATTATTTGTGAATGTTGTGTTTACTGCTTGATCTGCAGCCCCCAAGTGGGCAAAACAAGTAGATTAATCTTGGCTCAAAACAGACTAAAGCAGTATTCAAAGCAGCCCTCTCTTTCAATCTTGCAGTAAACAGCATTGTAGATGCTTGGCAGGGGTCCAAGACAGCAGTAAATCCACATTTTAAATCATCACCGATGCTGGAGATGGTAGCTGTGACAAATGGCATATTCCATCTCATGTTCTCCACACAGCTCTTTGCCTTCTCATTTACAAAAGACATATAGGATTAACGGAAAGATTTAAACAGAAAACAACAACTACAGGAGATCAATATTGGATTTTTATGTGCTTCAGATGTGTTACAAGTTCACGTTGTCTTGAGCTGCCCTCATAATGAGGGTCTGCCGATTCAGTCAGATGCCTCTTGTCATGTTCAAATCCAGAGCTTTCTGTTGAAATGTTATGGCGGAGGGGGGGAGACCCCAAATAACTGTGGTTCAAAGCTTTTTGTGACCCAACCACCCTGTAATTGAAAGCCTGAAGATCCTCGACACTGCATCACCTAACCACAAAGCCAATCTTTTCTTCCTTATGTAATGAATCCTTGCATGTTAGCTTCGTATGGCATTTACAGGCATTCTTTTGATATGAACTTTCATATGAAGTTTCAAAGCAGTCTCATGTGCACGATTGCGGGCTGCAGAAAAGCCACGGCCAGAATTCCTCCTAATATAGCTCTGTAAAATTTGCAAACTTATCCTCGCAGAGATTTGTGAAGGAACCGTGGGCCAAAGATAGATCCTGGCGGGACTCCGTGGAACCAGACCCTGCCAGTATGAGCAATGAGTAAACAGCCAATGCAGGAGAGGTGGACTCATGAATAGTAATCCAAACATTTGATTTCCTCTTTAGAAAATTAATGTTTGTTGACGCTTAGTCTCGCTTCCGTTCAACTCTATGATCAATGGTAAGTGATACAGCAACAGCAGGTGGCTGAGACTCCAAACACTTGACTATAAATGAATTCAACTCAATGCAGTTCAGGCCATCTGGCGCATTTCTTTGTTTGGAGAAGAATTAATCATTAAGTGACTCTGAGGCCCGGGAGTCTGCCAGCTTTGTTTTTAAAATGTGACCATCTTAGTTTGGTTTTAATGGACGTTGTGCTTTAGCGTAAAGACGTTCAGAAAACCAAGCGTCAGAAATGGGAATAGCAGTGTTTGTTTCTTGAAGAGCATCACCATCTATCCCCCCCTCCTCTCTTTCTATCTGCCCCTCTCTTCATCTTTGATGAGGACTCCTGTCCGGGCCAAATCACCAGAGACCGTCTGCTTGCCCCATTATGTGTTTGGTGTCAAACTGAGTGTGAAGAAGTGTACAGGGCCCTTGGGAGTCGTATACCAACCGTTAACTCACACTTTGCTTACGCTCTCATTTCTCTAACTGATTTGTATATCATCTGTACACACTCTTCAGGTATAATAAACAGTGCCAGCAAATGTCCTTGACCTCACGCTTACCTTACAGTGTCAAGATACAGTGTGTCATTGCTTCCATTCCCTGCGGCATCCCAACTTTGTTTTCTTTCACATAGAGGAAAAACATGTTTATGGGGAACAAATGACAGAAAACAAAGACAACAAAGATTCACCGGCCTCTCGTTGGATTTTACAGCAGTCCAATTTGAAGAAACACATGTGGATGTAATCACAAAGTGGCTCTGCAGATGCTTTCAGTTTGGAAGTTGGACAACAACGCTCCAGTCACAACACAGCAGACAGACGCTCGCCCTGTAATGTGGAACTGAAAGTTCAGTGCCTCTTTTTTTATTTGATTTAAACCCATTAACCCTCTTTTTCCAAACTCTCCTGAACTTTTAACTTCGGTGTCACAGTGAGTGAACAGGTTTCGATCTTTTCATCCAGAAGAATCTATAATTGATGTTTAATGAGCAGTGTCACGCATAGCTTGTGGCCATTTCTTTGATTATACCAGCATATATAATCCTTCGTGGTTGTCGTCTGCCCTCACCGTCAAATCCACCCAACTTTACCCAGGAAATCCTTGTCTGGCTGCAGTGCCAGGGTGGCCCAAAGTCAGACAGCAACATATAAAATACAGCAGATTTATCCTACTGCGGTTCACTGGCCACAAATACAATTGCATTTAATTAAATACAAACAGCAAACTTTGAACTGCTTAGTTGGTTTACTGTATAATTAACACTGATTTGATGGTATGACCTCATGAAGAATTAACTTAATTCATTTTTTTTTCAATGAGCTCTAATACAGAGTATCGCCGGGATTAGTATGCCAATCAATGATGATCTGCCAATAAAGCTACTACTGTATGTAGATCGATCCTGTGGGTCTTGCCCTAAAAAGAAGTGAGCTCCATAAATAATGCAATCCACTGAGTAAATCAATATTACAGAATATGATTATGAAAATTCATAAATAACCAGATTGGATAGTGATTCATCAATATATATATATATATGTAAGACTGCTTACTCTCACTGTAAAACTGGATGTAGGTAAAGCCAGAAGAGAAACTGCTTTTGTACCAGGCTGTAAACATGTTTATTTCTGCTGTGAAGTTGGACATTTTAACATGGGGACTTATGGAGATTGACTTTTTCTGGATCCAGCCTCAAGTGGACGTTTGAGGAACTGTAGTTTGCATTGGCTTCACTTCACAGCCATGGAGGTTGCCGCTTGACCTGTTTTACAGTATGTTATATTGTCCCCCACTCTTCACACAAATAATGTTGTTTTAATTTATAGAATAGATGTCATTACCATTAATAATTATGTAAATCATCCCAATAAATGTCGTGGCCCACAAAATAAATCTCCACAAAGATAAACCTCATCTTACACTAATGGCATGGAGCAAAGCATGCACTCCAGAGCTGCCACACTCACATGACATACTGGCAATAAGGCATTAATGGACGGCATCATTTAAGCTTTAATGCTCCGCCATGCAGCTGCTTCACTGCTCACCGTGTTGTTGCATGTGTTGCAATTACTGCTGTTTATGTAGCATTTTATTAGCAAGCTCACCTGTGATCTCCCCAGCTTCAAGTCGGCTTTGTGGAAACATAATTATCTTCGCCCTGCACTGCCTACTTCTACTGCTACGGCCTCCGAGTGAGTTCCCTGTCCTACTGCTGCAGCTTTGGACTAATATGCACATCATGACTCTGTATATTAGCCCTGCTGGTTTTTGTGTGCTCGGTAAATGTCAGTAAGCTACAATATGAGGCTGCAATCAGTTTTATTGCTCTACCACAGATGTCCTTGTGGGCAATTACATAAGAGTTACTATGAGTGACATCATGGCCAAGTCCCTTTGAACAAAAATGACTGCTTCACAAAATGATATATTATCCATTAATAGTATTTTTTTTTACACTTACAGTACAAATTGTAATAAAACCAAAAGCTGTATCATCAAAATCTAAGCTCTAATACTGTTATTATTTATTTATTTGAGCATGCTTCAGTGCTTCTTCTCCTGCTCAGGCAGAATATGAATAGGGGATTTGTATTTTTCTAAGAACTAGTTCCTCAAATAATCATTTTAGTTCTGCTCTGTATTCATATTGCAAATCTGTACCATATGAGGTTGCTGACTGACGTGCATTAATACCGCAGTGCCTGTCGTCAGCCCCTGAATATGGAGGTACAACAAAGCAGCCGCTTTCCTGCTAAAGGGATGGTCCCACTTGTGGCAGATGGACGTCCAACCCAATCTGGAATTGAGACAAAGATGTCTGCCCCACAGTCCCATGAGAAAATGAGTCCACAGGTTAATGCTGGACTAATCAATGAGAGCCTTGCATGGAATTACCTGTGAGTATTCCTGATCTTCCACTCAGCTAATTAGCACTATTCATCAACTTGGGGTGGAGACAGTCCCATGGCACTCACAGGGTCAAACTAATTAAACATTTTGGCTCTATATGGCCCCCTCGCTGCTACCCTCCTCCCCTTTTACTCAAAGTCTGAGTCTCTTCGTGGGGGTTGGGCTGGGCATTTCTTTTGGTCTGCAGACGAGCACTGGGTTTGATTATTGATCTGGACCGTTGGGGGGTCAAGTAATCAAGAAAATGGGGAGTGGCAGGTCACAGTAATTGAATTGTTGTGTGGCAGACAAAACGACAAACAACTCAACGTGATATAGAAAAAGGGGAGGCGCAGGTCAGAATGAGGACTTGTGAGTGATTGCCATACCTTCATGATTTGGCTTCACATTGGCAAGCAACCAAATTAAAAAACTGACGGTTGATATATGGGCATATGGGCGTGTTTGTTTGTTCCAAATTTTTGAACATCCTCCAAGTTCCAACTGATAGCTTAATTATGCCTCTTGTTCCCATATGTTTATAATCCTCATGACGGCCTGATTGTTTGCAGTAATGAGCCTCTTCCTTATGACGAGGCAGAGCTAACCTTGGACACAGCAGCAGCCCCCCCATATGAGAATGAAGTCATGGCTATATTCTTCTATAATACAATCTTCTCTCCATTTTCAAGCCTAGAAAGTACTTCACTCAGCGGTGTGAGTGATTCAAAACAGAACTGATAAGAGAAGTGGAAAATTTGATTTCCAACGGTTATACTCGGCTGCTAAAAATGCTGCATTACCTTCACGCTGTCAGAGGAAACAACTGAATCCTTGGCTGTAATGAGAAAAATGGCCTAAAGTCAAAGTGATACTGCAGATCTTGTTGTTGGATTTCTAATTTTCTTGAAAGATTGCATGTGACTTCTTTAAAAGGTACCACGAAATACTGCTAATAGGGAGCAAATAGTCTTGGAAATTGGATCAGCATTCGAGTTAAGATGCTTAATTAAAAGCACCACCTTGCTCCAGCAAGCAAAGCAGTAATGGTAATTAAAGATAGCAGTTATTCAGATGACACTTACTACTAATCTTGAGCACATTGATTAAACTGCCTGAACCTCAATCAGTGTGTCACTCAGGGTTTGATTGGTTTGGTCTTTAGAGAACCCCCAGATTGAAATGTAAGCATGAAATAAATAATGGCCACAGAAGTTATACGCCATGTTAATAAAGCATGTCATCCACCTGCATGACTGCTTTCAGTGCAATCAGCACATCCTATAGTTTGTTACTTCATTAAAAAAGAGGAAGTAGAGAAAGGAAAATGTAAATTAAAGCATGTACAGGTATCGACAAGTACAACAGCTTTGCTTTGAGCTAACGTAAGTATGCTTGCATGTTCACAAAGGTAACATGTTTTGTTTGACAGGTAGGCGTCATTACAGATGGCTTGTTTAAGCACCATTCAGGCCACCTCAGGTCCACCCACGATCCACGTCTTTGTCCATTTTTAGATTAACAAGGAGGCGTCAGAGGTAGGATTGCCGGGATGTCAGGGGCCAGAGCCACCACACTCTGATCTTTACAACAGCTCTTTGAAAACCTATGGGTGACTTCACAGACATGACGTCCATGTTTTATACTGTCCATTAGCTGAATAAGATGAACACTCAGAGGACTGCCAAAGTTTTTACAATTCTGAGGGAACATGAATGTCATGTGATGTCCATTTGAATTCATCCATTAGATGTGGAGATATTCTAATGAATAGGAGAAACCTTTGAACTATCAGTACCTCTGGATGAAAAGTCAAGGGATCACCGAAGTTAGGTGGATAGATAGACTGGACATGATGGATATTTGTAGAAAATTTAATGCCAATCCATCAGATAATTGTTGAGATATTTCAATTTGGACCAAAGTGGTGGTGGACCAAAGAACATTGCCCTTCCAACTGCAACCCCGGCATAAAACACTCATGTTAAAACTGCTTTAATACATTTTTTGGCCACCAAGGAAACAAGTTGATTAACACTGACAAGTTTTTATGCTGGACATGTTAGAAAACAATTGTCTTTTTATACAATTTGCACACTTTTAACCTGAAAGAAAATGCTAACCTGCTAACCCTAATTCATTTGTGATGTAATTCAAGACAAGTGTTACATTTCAGCACTTTCAGCTAATGCAGTGTCTGCAGAGTGTATATGTAAGCTCTCTGTTTAAAACATCATCCATCAAGATGAGTAAGAACAGGTCCAATCCAGGCTCTTTACAATGAATTAAAGCTAATCGAATTCTAGTGTGCCGATGACAAAATGCTTTCAGACGTTGATTTATCTTGTGATTGGTCATACTCGTCAGTTGAACCCTGACCTCAGGAAGCATATAAAACAGCAGGAAGTTTACACAAGCCCCAATTATATATATATATATATATATATATATATCCTCCTTGTTCCTGCTATATTGCTATATGACAAATGGGCCTTTGTTTCACATGAATTTATACATTATGGGGACATGACCCTAAGCCCTGTGTAATATTTAGAAAACTATGCTGAGTTTATGAATTTATTGAAACAGTCATAAGGTCATGAGATTAAGTCATGATGTTATTAATCATGCAAGTCCATAAAAAGTGAAACTAGAAACACATGCAAAGAATTAGTTGGTAGAAGCACTCTGAAAACTTGAAATGGTTGGAGGATCCTGAAGGAGTCAGCTGGTGGGGAAAAGCAAAACCAAAATATTGCAATGAAATGGAAAACAAGCCACAATTTCTGCAAAAACAGTATCTTTGGCAAGAGTTTTTGTTTAGAGCGAAGCCTCGCTGTGTAAAAAACGCTGCATGAAATCAGCTTTTTCAGTAATTACACAGATAACACATTGTTAAAATCAACATCTGCTCAATACAAAGTTGCATTCATCCTTAAAGCTGGAGCAAACCGTGTTAGTTCTTCTATTTTACTGTGAAAAGAGGGTAACTGTTGATAGTGTGTGATAGGGTGTATTCACAAAGGGGCAGGTCTGTGTAGTGTTCAGTAAATAAATAAAAAAAAAAGAGCGGCAGGAGTTACAAGGCCAGGATATACCATGACCTACAAGTTGAGACATAATTTGAACCTCTTCTTGTACTATCTGCTTCCTTCCACAGGTGAATGGCTTTGTTGGGTGTCTGGGGACTGGTTGGTAGAAGGGAATGACGGGTGAAGGTGAATGGAAGAGAGCATGCAGCTCCTCTGGGACTAAATAATTTAAGGTGGATATCTGGGAACCGAAGGTTCACGGTTCATGGCGAGTGGTTACCGGGATTGCAGCTCCAAGGGGAAGTCTGATGTGTGTCAAAGAGTCTGCAGTCACCAACACATGGAAACTGACATCATGCATCTGTGTCTAATGCCAGGGTCGCGTAAGGGATACGACTTGACCCTTGGCCTTGGGTGAAATTTAGCCATTCGTCATGCGTTGCTGGATCAGGGGCTGCAGCTCCTGGCACATCTGTTCATAATGCAGGTAGCGTGTGGGGGCTGCTGCTTCCGTGAATCCGAACAATCTCCTGATGTATATGAATTGATGGCAGTTGAGCCGTGTGCTTCGAGAGAGAGCCCCGGCTCTCAGCTTAATGAGGTTGTATATCCTTCAAGTTTTAGCCACTCTGAGTCAGGCAGTACTTACCTTTGAACTTTCAAAAGAATCTTGATAAGATGCATTGATAGATAGCTGAAAATGACAATACATTAAAGGGTTTACTTTTGCCCGCTGATGCATAACGTATCAATCCATCTTTACACTTCAAACAATGCCACGATTGTTGCAAAGTGTCCCATTTAGCTGTCTGCGGGTGTTTAAAATGATTGTGAAAAGGAGCCTTTAGGGAGCTTCAGGTGTTTACATTGTCCAAGATGAATGACGCTAGCTCACTTTAACTTAAAGACGGTGTGTACACTGTTACTTTGTGTTTGGCTATCTTTAATGCCACACTTCCATATACTCTCATGGTGGTGGTGGTCATAGAACAGAGCCTCCCAGGAACTCTTAAGCTGAACAAGGAGAGAAGCCTTTATCTAGCTGGACATATTGGTTAAAACAATGACTCACAGTTATTCCCACCATGATTAAGACCCTGTGCAGTCAAATTAAGTTGGTGCTTTAATCAATATGCCCCACTAAATATAGATTTTTAATATTTTAAATGGACTGGATGACATGTTTAGGTTGGACTGTTATGGTATAGGTGTCACTGTGTTTAAATATGAATCAGTATTTCAGTTATAAGTTATAAAGCACTGTTTAATTGGAGTTGTTGAGATTTCCAGGGTGTAAGTGAACATGTCAGCTTAGGAGCTGTGAGTTACTCCAGCTACTATGACTTTCATTTGTGCAAACTAATGTAGAGGTAGAGAGAAATTTTAGTTAACAAGGTTAATTTTCGCAGTTCTCAAGCGTATGTAAAAACAGTTTTATTAAGCTTTTTGTGGCTCCAGAAGGAACTAAAGATGATAAGCAGCCTTAAAATATGTCACTTGAGTCAGCAACAGCAAGTTTGAAAATGAAATAAATCTGGATGTGTGGAGCCAACTATGTATAAGAACCTCATACAACCCCACTTCAAAGTACCTGAACTATCCCTTTAACGGTCACTGTGTTTTGACTTGTGGACAGGGGTTGCGGCGACAGCAGAAAATCTGCATCTTCTCCATTTCCCAACCCGGTCAGAGAGGTCAATCTGTGATTGACACCAGGACTCTGATAGACGGGTGACCTCTGACCTTAAATGAAGGCTCAATCGGACAATCATGACTGTTCACAACTGACACTGACATGATCTCCTTAAAGCTAGGAACGCCCACAGAATATATATCGCCATCAAGCGCATTGAACATAATGGCAACTATTGAGTGACCTTGTTGCTCTGAGCCGATTGAGAAGAAAAATCCCTGTGGAGAATCCCCTCTCCACCTGATTGAAATTCCTGCAGAGGAGCTGCAAGAAGATCTGAAGTCACAGCAGTGATCCACAGCGACAGTCAAATTGCAGGAACTCAGATGACGAAGATAAAACAAATTTCAGTCCACCCTGGAGCATAATTTTTTATCTCTGTCTCCATCCTCAACTATTCACTGAAGTCATATAAATTGGGATAAATGGCACCCAGGTGGAATGTGCATGCTGCAACAGGCCTTTTCTTTTCCTTTTGAGGATTGTCTCTAATTGATAATGTAGTATCTCATCAGTATCAATCACAGACGGTGTTTACTGTCAAAGTAATCACTGTAGATCTTATCCAAGTCTTGGTATTCACAAGCCAAATCAGCCACACTCTTTAACTGGAGGTTAAACCAACATGTTCCTGACAGAAAAATCAGCTGGGAGTAAAACAACTTTCCTATCAGTTGATCAAAGCTGCTTTTGGAGGGTCAAACAGTTAGGCACGTATTAGTTGATGATAAGATTTACATCACTGTGTTTTTCTTTTGGGGGTTTTTTCCTACCTTGTGAATTGCGCTTGATACCAAGACAATTGTTGTAAGGAGTGTTTTTATTGTAAAAAAAATAAATGAAAGAAAGATGGACACAGTGACAGTTCGGGGAAATGAGAGATGGAATTCAATAAAATGCGGCAGAAGGCACAGTAACGAGATGGAAGCTGGCATGGCAAGTTAATGAGCTGTAGCTGACAGGCCAAAATGGATTTTCTTCCGTCATGACGATGTTGAATTTGAATGTAGCAGGACGGGTGGAAGCGTTTTGTGTCTAGCATAATGTACCATCTTATACTGCTCAATCTTCAAGTCTTTCTTTGTCTCTCCGGCGTGCTCGTCATTAAAATAACTTATTAAGCTCATAGCATCTGCTGTGAGTGGCTGTGTGTTCGCACTGTGAATGGCAGTCTTTCTCTATACGGAGCATGGAAGGAAAAGAGAATTAAATGACTTCATAGATTTGGAAATAACGCCACCCCACACTTAGAAACAAACATTTCCTCCCAGAAACACATGTATAATCAATCTTTTCTAATCGGCTTGGATCACAAACATGAGCACACCCTGCCTCTTAAATACCTGAATCATTCTGTCGTCGAGCCCCTTGGTGGATTTTTGGAGATGTACTGTTGTTGTAATGGAGTAAATTGGATGGAATGAGCTTCCTTGCTGGCTTACTTCCTCACTTGGGAGATAATCAGGTAGGAGTTGTAAGCCAAATCTGCTGGAGATACTAACTTTATCATTCCACACATTGATCATTTTCTATCATTTTTTAAACACAACATTGCCATGACTCCCTTTTCTGCTTCCATTCCATCTTCTATTCTGTTTTGCAACACACACAAAAGTCGGAACAATCAGTAACTCCTGTAAAAGAGAAGCTGATCCAAATGCAAGTCAATTCAGTCAGGTTGAAGGTTGCATAACATGTATGGAGTGAGATCTTTTTGGCAACCTATTAGTATATTGAAATCAAGAGGAATGCAAATTCATTTGTGCTGCGGTTTTATCGAATGTTCAACTTTGAGTACACACATAGTACACATAACTCCTAATGTCAATCTGCCTCATTAAACGGCAGTTGTTTCTTACTAAGCCAATCTTAAGGAAAACATTGCCAGACCAGAATTCCAAAGAATTCCTTTGATTTGTCGGCCCGAAAGACCAAAATGTCTTCTCCTACATCAAAGAAGACATCTCTTCAAACTTGACTTGACAATCTGGATGAACACATCAACGTGATTGTCATAGATAGACCAGGTGTTCAAAATTAGGGTAACTGACCTTAAGCTCCGCAGTATACCTGCCTCTTTTCAACAAGTCAAGACTTCCTCTTTTCTATCCTTTGGTATCCTAAATTGTGTCATCTTCTTGCTTTCGTCAAAAGACTTAATCACCTTAATCCCACCAATCTAGACTATCTCTACCCTCTCCACCATCACTCAGCCCAAACTGTCCTGTTAGCAGGCTGCCTTGTAATGCTTTTAAGGATTTATATTGAGACATCGACACGCCGTTCCTCTCCAAAGACTTGCTGCTTGCTGCGTCCTCCAGAACATATGCCGTCCCCATGATCTCCAGGCGTACTACAATCTTCTTCCAAGATTACCTGGCAGGAACAAGCTTCTTCGAGTGACAATCTGGACTACACTGTAGTTGTCTCAGCATGCCTACTCACCCTGTGTTTCATACTTGCTGTGCCAAATTTCCATTTCAATTGGCAGACAACTTTCTTCAAAGCTTTCATTGGTGCAACGCTTTTGCCTTCTTCTCTGTACTCCAATCTCATGTCTCAAACCTCATCCTCATACCGACTCATCACTTCAAAGAGTCAGTATCTCTTAAGATATTCAACCACCTGAATGGTATCCAACACTATCATCCTTCCAAACACCTAATTTCTCTGGTCACCTAGACCTTCCAACATGCCATCCCCAACTATACAGTCCAGATGGGAAACCTCTCATTTGAACAACCTCTCCACCCTCCAGCAAGGCCATTATTCCGGGATCTGCTTCCAGGATTCTCCTCCCAGCAGCTGTCATTCGCCTGAATCCAAAAACTCGTTCCAAGCTGAGAGTCTCTGGGGCCAGTTATCTCATTGTGTAATCCCAAAGTGATCAGCTTCATCTAGAGCCAAATATCTACATACACAGCATTAATCTTCTCATTACATGATTTCAAAAAATCCCTAAAAATCCAATCCGGGCCTGTTGTTGTGCTATTGAATATTGTCCAGGCGTTCAAAAAGCCATTTTGACAAAATGAAATCTCTAGTGTTTCATGTTTTTATTCATGTTGTCTCATTAAAAAGGGGTTCGGTTTAGCAGCCTTCTCTTGTATTTAACAGTGAACACTCTTCACACTATCACAATCTAAATATATACCTCACACTGTTTTGGAAGATAAGGTTCCCCCCAGCAAAGGTCTCGGGGAAATGCTGACGGGGAGTGGAGCTGGTGTTATGCCAGAACCGGAGCTGGGCAATTAAAAAAACAAAACAAATAAAAATATAAAAAAAGGTCAAAAAGCCTTGAAACAAACAGATGTGTCATTGTCATATCTACAGAATGAGAGGAAACCTCAGCTCAAGAGGTTGGATGTAATCTTTTGGAAGTCATCTTTTGCAGATCCCTTAAGACCAGTAGATCAGTATGATTTATGGAATTTTAATGTCTCTATCGGGAAATGAGAAGCACGTACAGAGAAATGATCGTCGCAGAGCACAGCTCTGTCCTCATATGGAGCTTATGTATATCTGGAAAAGAGCACACAAACTAGTAAACAACATATAAATCCAACGCGCAGCTTGTAAAGCTGCCTTTGAAAACCACAAGTACTGTAACAGTGGTTTGTTTTATGCGTAAGTTCATTAAGTTTATTGGACAGACTAATAAACATGTGGATGTGGATGGTGTTCTCGATTAAATCTATTAAGATCACAACCCTACTGCGGCGCTCAGTATCACCTGAGGTACAGCAGCTACACAAGAAGCAGGAAGTGGGGTAAATCATAACCAGATTCCATTAGCTCCCCCGTGGAAGTTATTGCCTCGAGTAAAGAAGTTTTAATTTGATTTATTGTGTCCCCCCACCCACTGAGATGGAAGTGTGCAGGACAGGAAATGATGTGCAGTGATGGGAGTGGAGACACACATGAGAGAAATCATTAGTATAATGTGTCAGGTAAAGTAGGGACAGATGGGCTCCACACCAGCCATCGTGGTCAAAAATAGCACAAAATCATGCAAAGATGTGCTCTTTCATTTCACTAAACACAGCCGCATCATGCTCTTTTTTACATATATATTTAATTACAGTCAAATCAAATCAAGACCCCATTATCTCACCATTCTCCGGTCTACAGCAAACCCAGTGTGAGATAGTGACAGTGACATAATACCTAAAAGCAGAGGAATGAGAAGGTTCACAACAGGAATGTCAGCATGTCAACCTGAAAACTACTCTTTAAAAATGGGACATGGTCATTGATTGGATATTTTCTGTGAACATGCATCATGTTGGAGCAGTGTGGCACAGGGTAAAGCACAAAATAAAGACGGCAGAGTTCATATCCTTGCGAAAGACAGTTACTGATATGGCCGATGATGCTCATGCACCTAACCTAGTAAATCACTGGACCAGCTAAAGGCTTTGAAGCTGGATAAGCATGCCGAGGGTAGATAGATCAGCTCATATCTCAGCTGGTCAACCCACAGTTGGTCAGGACTGTACCAAGTGGGACTGAGCGGGGAGAGGGGGAAAGCGGTCGCTTCTTTTCTTTGTATTCTGGTTTTCCTTCCAGCACAAACAGTAACTCCATCCTGAATATAATCTTGTAGAGTTACTGTTTAAAGTTCAGGAGAAAGAAATTTAATGTTGCTAACTGATTTTGCAGGTGTAAGTGGTTTTGACCATCAGTGATTGAAAGCTGATGTTTGACTGAGCAAGATTTTCTTTGTTTCTTTTTCCTTTTTGTTTAAGCAATTGTGGCTTTGTACGATGTGTATTTAGCTCTGACCACCACCACCACTGTTGTTGCTGTTGATGCTCCAAGCCACTCAGAAATGCAAACTGACGTCCTCATCAACCGGGTTACGGCAAAGTGACGACATGTGGGACTGGTTGTGTTTCAGCTCGCAGAGATACGAGACTCATTAGAACATTAGTAATCGCCGTAATGACTTCACTAATCGTTTCCTTCCTGCAGCTCATCACCGGCTTGTCTCGTCTCCGTTTTCACCTCACCTCATCCCCTCGTCTCTCTGTGCTGCATCTGCAGGGCGAGATTGTGCACCGCTGATGCCCTTCTCTTATGGAAATGACCCTCTCTGGCAAAGTCACACTCCAGCTCACTTTTCAGCCTCCAGTCGCTCCATATTACAGAGCAGAGACAACCTCAGCCGCGCTGACTCCACCAATACGATGCACTGTACTTTAACAGTAATGTATGGATTCCAGCTGATGACTTCAGACGCTAAGAAAGAGGTGCTGCGAGATTTCCCTCAAGCTATTGTGACACCGAGCGTGACTCTGGCAAAATTCCTCACCTCCTTTTTGCAGGGGTGACTAAACCTCTCGATTAATCTCTCAGAGAACGAGCTGTTGAAAGTGAAGGACGGCGCCTATTTCTGTTTAGAATTTATCAGATCTGCCCTTTGGTGCCCAGCAGTTCATTAGCGATCCCATTATTCACATCTCTACCTCCCTCTCTCTTTTTTTTTTGTCTTTCTTCACTTTGACTGGCTTACAGAAGTGTCAGCCGCAAGTATGCCCCGGCTGCACAGATGGAATGAGCATATGTAAAACCAGATCTGGTTTTTATTCCCAGAATAGCAACAGTTCGAGGTTTAATCAGGCAGCGAGCTGGGAAATGACACGCTGTCTGTCTCCTTGATATTTCAGCAATCAAGCAATCAACATGCTAATTGGGATGTTTTGGCGTTAGACTGCTCGCTTTACATGTTTAATTGGTCAGGGATTAACTGGAAAATTTCATTACTGTACAAGATAACCTCAGGGATTAACTGGAAAATTTCATTACTGTACAAGATAACCTCATGAAACTCTGTTAGACTTGTGACAAACATATTTCAGACTTAAAAATATTGGCTTATTCTTTGATTTTTGGGTTTTTCTTTTTGTGGAAAACTATCAGACAAAATCAAAGTGAGTAGTTTTATTTAATAAACATGTCTGACAGGGACCTTTCTCAAGAAAAACCTCTAAATTCCAACTCCTTAAATGGAAATATTTTTCTGTTCTGTGTCACTCTAAAGATGGCTTTGTGTTCTGGGGGAAATTATGATGGGCATTTTTAACTATTAGGACAGAAATAAGGAGAAAAGCATTCAGTGGAAAACGAATAAACATGCACCACATGAGAACACTCTGGTCATAGTGAAACTGACTGGCGAGCTTTCAGCTTCGATAGGAAATACGTGGATTTCCTGTGTCAAGTCGCATTTCTCGCAGCCTTGAGCTCACAGGAAAGAGCAAAACCATAAAAGATCCATGAGCAGTGAACCAAACTAAAACAATACAGCAGTGGTGACAGCACATTAGTACTCTACAGTCGTGTCTGTGACTAGACAATATCTTACCGAGCGCATACGTCATGAGGCAACGTCGCAGCAGGGCTTCTCCCCCGACCTTGGCCTGCGCTTTTAACGTCAGTGTGACAAATGAAAAACATCTGCAGTGCTAACAGGGGACAGGTTGTGTGCACTGAAAAGAAATCAAGCGAGAGACGAGCATTGCATGCACGTACGTCTTGCCACCTGCAAATGGTGTAGCAGCAGAGACACTGCAGATGCACTGGATGTTGCGTGACAGGTCCGTATTTCTGATCTGACACCAGCATCTCCTTCTTTTTGTGGATTTACGTCACTTACTGTAAGACGTAGCTCCCCTACTCCCGCATCTCCTGTCCGACGTTTCACCTGCGTGGTGTTGTCACCCCTTTACACCCACCTAACTTGATTTACTGCTGGAGCTCTGTCGTGGGGACAGTAAAGGTTACGCCTCATCTTTATTTTGCTTTCACTCACCTCGTCCCATTCTTCTTCTTCTTCTTCCTTCTCCTCCAATGATGAGCATGCATCCGAGGCCCAATGAAAAACCTGCATTGCTCTGGTGGGCCATCCTGACACTTTAATTGGAGAGGCGTAAATCAGGCTCCATTGTCAGAGAGAAGGGTAATTATTTCCTCCTGTCTCAGCCGCCAGCAGTCCCTGCTTTCCTCCCCCATTTTACTCTCTCTGTCAGACGTATTCATCGGAGACCTGGTTAACACACTCCTTTTTTCTTTCTTTCTTTCTTTCTTTCTTTCTTTCTTTCTTTCCTTCCCGAGCTCTGAGTTTAGCACTAAGCTCTAATTTTAACCGTGCGCTGGGGCAAAATCCTTCACATCCTGCCTCATACCTGCAGTGACGTGACATGTGATGCTCGGCCTCGGGAGGAACACAAATGCATCCATTCATGAAAATGCAAACAAAGCATAATTCATGTCTCTGGAGCTCGCAGTGGAAGTGGTTGAATCAAATGCATAGTGGCTAACACATGATAACACATACTGTTGCATTCATCTATCCAGCCAAGTCTAGACTCCTGACTCCTCTGGTTTGGGCTTGTGTTGAAGCTACAAATATGTACTGGGATAAGCGTTTGTGTTTATGCAGCTCTGGCATGGTTTTTGACCCTCTACATAGCATTTTAGCTTACCCTGTGCTGAGTAAGCTTTCCCCCAATGATCCCGGTTTGAGTGATGGTGTGTCTGTGGAAATGAGCCGAACATATCTTGTCTACAAGTTTGGTTTGCGTGCTCCTGGTTTGAAACGGAACATGCTTCTCCTGACCACATCGGATGAAGACTGTCCTATGTTATTACTCTGCTCTACTATCTATTCTGGTGATGAAGGCCCATCACTTCTGTGGAATGAATACCCAAAGGAGGAGGGCATGTGGATGTGTTTATATGAGTTTTTAAGAGAGGAAGATCAGCAAATTTGACTGATCCAAACTAAAATATCTCAACAACTAGGAGATAGATTGCCATGAAATTTGATACACAGGTTCATGGTCCCCATAGGATGAAGCATGCTGACTTTTTGGTGTTTTTTTTGTCTTTGTCTTTAAACTCCATGGCTGTGAAATGAAGCCAACGCAGAAGTCCCAAACACTGCAGTTCCTCAAACGTCCACTTGAGGCTGGCTCCAAAAGTGAGTCCCCATGTTCAAATGTCCAACTTCACAGCAGAAATAAACATGTTTACAGCCTGGTACAACAAACGGTTTGGGTTTTATTCCCCACAGTTTATGGAATTGGATCAAAATTTGGTCAAACATTCTTGGTTACCAGACAATGTGTCCTCATAACTTTGGTGATCCCATGACTTTCCATAACTATTGGATGGATCACCCTTAAATCCAGATCATTTGCATCGTTTAATTTGATTTGGTGATTCTGTGACATTTGTAAAAAAAAAACATTTTGGTTTATGGCCAAAACTAGTGATGTTCCCAGAATCCTCAGTTGTAATTTGTGATTAGTGCTGACCATAGACAGTATGAAACATGGATGCAGTATGCATGACGTCACCCACAGCTTTCTGAAGAGCCGTTGTAAAGCTGAAACTTCGGTGGCTCTGGCCTACACCCTCGGGAAAATTAGCTATAGAGACCAAAAGTGTTTGTTGTACCAGGCTGTAAACATGTTTATTTCTGCTGTGAAGTTGGACATTTGAACATGGAGACTTATGGAGACTGACTTGTTCTGCTGTGAGGAACCAGAACTTTTTCTTTCAGTATTACTCCCACTGAAACACTTTTAAACAGACTTTTATGTGTAAAATGGGGAACGATTTAAACATTATACCTGCTAAACAACAGCATGTAAGCATGCTGACACTGGTACTTTGAGCTACAGCCTCATTTAAACTCCAACATCTGAGTTATAATTTCTTTCTCGGGCTGTTAAAATGGTTCCAGCACATTCTTACAAGCTGATTCATTACGATGGAACAACTGGTGTGTGGATGAGAATAGAAATTAATGGAAAATGTTTTCATTGACATCACT
The DNA here is from genome assembly GCF_000972845.2 of Larimichthys crocea. Classification (NCBI taxonomy): domain Eukaryota; kingdom Metazoa; phylum Chordata; class Actinopteri; family Sciaenidae; genus Larimichthys; species Larimichthys crocea. The sequence goes on along the minus strand of NC_040030.1, from coordinate 1,643,673 downwards.
GATTCTTTCATTTCAGCTTCACTCCTAAATGTTGTGACCTTTTTGTGGCTTCACCCGGGGTGAGGTTCAAGTCCTCCACACCTCTCAGATGTTTGGAGCATGTTGAAGTTTGCTGTCTTGTTAACAGAGGAAGGGAGGGAGGGAGATCGTGGAAGGGAGGAGGGGGAGGAGGAAGAGGAGGAGGAGGAGGACTTCAGTGGAGAGTGTGTAATAGGACACCAGCCCTCTCTGTCTTTTTCGCTCTCCTCCCTCTCGCCTCTCCTCTCTCCTGTGCTCTCTCAGTCAAGCCTGCTCTGTGAGCACTTAGATGGAATAGCAGCATTTTTTACTCTATGGTGTCACTGAAGGAAACTGCAAACAAGGTGTTTTTTTTAAAAGGGGGTTTAAGAAGATCCAGATCTGGTTTTGCTACCTTTTTTTTTTACTCAAGTCGGACCAGCACTGGAGGGAAGCTCCTGAGAGGTGAGTCCTGGACCAAAAAGAGGGGAGACTTATTTAGATCCTGTCTGTGTAGGTAGAGGGGGTCTACCTGCTGCACTGCACCGTACTGTGGTGGAGCAGTGGAGGCAGAGCGGAGCCTAACAGGTGCAGGAGTCCCACCATGGAGAATTGCTGCTAAAACTCAACCTGACTGTTCAGAGTCGGACAAATTTGAACAAATATCACTTTAAATACTTGTGTAATGTTACATCAGACTACGTGACTTGCTTTATTTGCCTCACATGCTTTGAGTAATACAATATAAATTTCCAGAATATGAGTCATGACTTTGTAGCTGCTAAAAACTGAGAATTTTGGTTATTTAAATGGTTATTTTAGGAAGGTTTTCTGTAACTTTATCAGTCCAGAACAGGTTTCTGGTCTAGTCTTATAAAGTTAAACAAAAATAAAAGCTTAAACCAGCACAGATTTATGCTTTTGGTTAACATTTTCTTTATTTCTACACACCCTGATGAGGATTTTCCAGAATCACAAGCCCCAAATGCTGCGATCACAAGATTCACATGTTACTTAATGAGTAAATCTGACGTACAAATGCTTGAAATAAACACATTTATGCTGTTCTTGGCTGCGCCGCGCCGGTAATGTGCGAGGGAATGCGTGGTTGTAACAGAGCCGCTGACAAGTGAATGACAGGGTGTGGTATGAACACACACTGTCCTGTTAGGAGCCGGGACACAGGGAGCAACTTGTAAGTTGTTTACCATTTTCAATCCTTGTTGTGCACTCGAGGCAAAATTAGATCCAAATACTGAATAATTAAATCTATAAAAAACCTAAATCCAGATGAGGGAGCTTTCAATTTCTAGATAAATGATATTCATGTGTCATGTTTGTAAAATGAAAAAGAGTATTTGCTTGTACAGCTCTTTCTACTTTCATCAATATTAGTTTTTGAGCAGTGCCTCTGAAACAGTGAGATGGAAAATTCATTAGGCTGCCAGCCAAGGAATGCACAATAAACACAATTATCATTACACCCGACTGGAAATATAATTCTCCGCTCACTCGGGCTGACCTCCTTTGTTGAGACATTTAATTGCAGTCGCAGAGATTCCTGGCAGACTGCAGCGCTGGAATTTCTGGACTTTAAAGAGCTCAACAAAAATTAATTGAAGTATTTATTATTTTTGTTCATGGCAAACAAACACTAGTGCACATTTTTATTGGGAGACCCATTAATCCAGGCGAGCGTTATGGTGGTACACAAGTGAGAGGTTAGGCTGGTGGTGGTGGTGGTGGTGAGCTCATTCATGTGTCGTTTGTGTTTGGGAGCCAAAGGAAGTGTCTAAACCCGACCCGGTGGGATGTTACGGGACGCTCGGAGGGAGACCAACTCCCCTGGCGATGAGTTTAGCAGCTGCAAGACCAACATTTCCAGAGCAGAGCCTCTCCCTGCGAGATCACCCATCTCCCTGAGCAATGCAGGGAGGAGTTAGGTGTGGACGTTTAAACAGTTTAAAGGATCGATTCACTCAAAATAATAGAAGAAAAAAAAAACACACAGTGTAGACTCACTAAGTGGAAACTCGGTCCTGACGCCAGACAAGAATGTCAATATTGGGCAATTCTGCAAAAACCTCAGATTACATTCAACGACAACATTTTCATGTCCAACATTCTCGCTTGCATGATGAGAACTACAGCGTGGTCTAGTTTAAGGAATGATTGTGGTCACGGCAGGAAGCTCTGGGTGTAAGGTTAAGTTTAGACAACAAAAACACTCGGTTAAAGTGAAGGGAAACTGCGTGGTTAAGGAAAATTTTAAAAAAAAGGCAATTGTTAATTGTTAATTCCATCCACCTCCTCGAGCTCCACTCCTTTACTTTCTGCCTCATGCTACATTTTATCCAATTATTCAATGTGGACAGGATTTTTAGTCTGCTGTGCTGGATATTTAGTTATTTTTAGGTGTGTTTGCTCAAGTTTTGACAAAACCTTGTCTGACATTACAGCTCCCACCCAAGTAGTGGTTTTCGTTTTTTTTTTTTTTTAAATCAATGAATCAAAAAATTTGTTTTTTTTACGTAGAAAAAAAACCTGAGCTGCCGAGGTCTGTGTTACTGCGAATAATCCATTTTACATCTAAGCTACTTTGCACCAGATACGTTCTCCCTATTCTCAAAGCTGTAGCCCAAAAAACTTTGACTTAAATCACAAAAAGGGAGGACTTCATGTTGGCTGCTTTGAGACCTGAAAACAAAAACCTAAAGTCTTAAGTTCTGACCCGGTTAAGTCCTGAAATAATAAACTATAAATAATATAGTGACAGGAGGGTCTTGAGTGGCCACAAATGAAATTCTAACTATGTATTAGAAGAACTTTGTTTCAGCTTTGGAAGGAAAAAAATGTGTCATTTTGGTCAACGAATAAGTCTGGACTTTCAAATCTGATCAAGTGAAACCAAAACTACCAAAAAAATCCATACAGAAAAGGAAAGCAGAGGAAATGTATACTGTGTACTTGGCTGACCCGACCCTTTAAGAAGTCACGACATGGGCTGAGCCTTCAGGACGGGGTCAGAGCCGTCCACCTGGAGGATAAAGTTTTGGGAGACGGCCTGAAGTCTGAAGCCGGCTCTTGTGGGTGGATGATGCAGCAGGAGAGGGGCTGCAGCAAAGCGGCCCGGGGACGTCTGGATGAGCCCTCATGCTGTTTTATATCTCTCAAGTGCAGCCAAAGAGATCTCATTCCTCTGCAGTTTTCCATCTGTTATCCATATGCACCTGAACCGTCGAATTCCACCTCAGCTGCATCAGTCACGCTTCACTCCACACACACACACACACACACACACACACACACACACACACAGATTTCCTAACCTATTTGTACAAAACACTCCAACCTGAAACTTTCATAGCAATCATGCAGCTTTTCTATCTCTTGGCCATCAATTTTTCATTGCACATCTATAAGCCATGAGATGCACCCTCACCCTCCTGCACACTGAAGTGACATTGTCTTTTCTAGTGCGCCGTGTTTTGTGCACACAGGTAGTAGTAACGGCGATTTTTGGGTGGTTAAAGCAGCCTTTCTCCAGCAGTAGAGTCTTGCATAGCCGGAGTTAGTGCCCCGCAGGCAGTACAGTACCTGCCACTATCAATAATTGAGCTGCTCTTGTCTTGTTATGGAAACGGAGGGGTGGGGAGGCTGAGGGGAGCGTTTCTCCGGCAGCTCTTTTGTGCAGATTTAACTCATCCATATTTAAGAGAGGTACATCACAAGGATATAGTAAGTGATGGGATTTAACTGACATGTTCTGCTCTTTGTCTGTTTCTCTGTTCAGTGTAGCTTTACTTTGTAAATCAGCACTTCTGGACCTGAAGGTTTAATCAGTCACGTGTGTTCTCTTATGGTATTTCTGTCCTCTCTTGCAAAATTGATTATCTTCATAAAAAAGGGCTGGTATTGTATATAAATTACATAAATATGATCATGTGAATATAATTTAGTTTTAACTAAAAACTGTGCTATCCCAATCAGCACTGATTTGATCAAAAGAAACTGAGCTGAAGGAAGCTATTTCTACAACTTTTAATGCGATTATGGAATATTTAAAAATATTTTAATGACAGCAGATCGCAGTAAAAAAAAATGTGTAGTCCAATTGTAACTTTTGTTTGGTATTACCACCAGGGGGCACCAATCCGAAATGTCACATCTTAAACTAATTGATATTAACAATGGATCGGACGTGTAATCTGAAACGTGTTGCTACATTATTATGAACCAACAGAAAAGGCAAAAAAAAAAAATTTTATGGAGCTTTTTAGCGTCTTTCAGCTTGTTGTTTTCTTTTTGTTATTTTGTCGGCTGCAACTTAATCATTTCATTTAATTTAAATGTTGTTTCCAGGCGCAGATGACTGTTTTTAGCCAAAAAAAAATCTATAATAAATTAATAAAATCTATATTAAACTCATTATACACTATAGCATATACAGTAGCAGCTATATAACATACAGCAGACTCGCAAAGTTAACAACTAGTTTGTGAACACAATGGAGCACTTAGCTGGATATTCCCACCAAGAAACAAGAGTTAAACGACAGCTGAGTACTGGACTTGACTTTGCAAACTGATGCTCAGGTTGTTAGCCGGATGTGTAAATGGGGAACTGTTTGCTGACACATTAGTCATATCAACTTAAGTGTTAATGTCACTGTGAATGTGTTTACATTGTGTTTCTATTGGCTTTAAATGGCTGAATTCAACCTGTTGTGTGACCCCTGTTAAATGCCGTTCAAACATGTTAATGCAAATGTTACCCAGCTTATAATTTAGACATTTTTTTAGGGACATTTCATGTGGATTTCAAGAAATCTCCTCAGAAATGGCAGTTCGTTAGGACTAGTGGTTAGGCAGCCTTAGCAGTGATCACTAAGGTAGCTGAAGAGACAAAAATATAAAGTACTAAATATCTTTTTCTCTTTCAAACACCTCCAACAGGACAGCGGTGACTGGTCGGGGTTCCTGAGCGGTGCAGTCATGGGCAGGCCGGAGGGGTTGGCCAGGCCACCTCTGGTGTCCGCTATGGCGCTCTCCCTCCTGGCTCTCTCTCTCCTCTCCAGCGTGGTCTCCAGCCTGCAACAACCCCTGCCGAGAGTCTTCCTTTCCTTTGAGGGTAAGAAGAAATAACAAGCATGCAAAGAGCCCCCCCCCTCTTAAAATGAATGTAAACCATCAACTTGGCCCTTTGTCTACTTGTTGTGTTCCCCCTGCAGATGTAATGAGGTTTCGCTGACGCCATGTGTTTGGTGAACAAATGCTTGATAATCAAGGGCGAGCCTGCGGGCTACATCATTATGGAGTGGTATACAGCTTACCTATACTCTGAAGATCTCATGCACTTTTTTGTTTTTTTGCATCGGATTCATTTTGTCTGCACAGTTGGAAAAGTTTCACACACACACACCGATCCTCGTCCGTCCATTGTCCTGCTGTGTGTCAGCAGAAAGTCAGACCTCTGCAGGAGGTTCTAACCTGAATCTGTTCCTGGTTAAACTTTAATCACACCCCTGCATGCTGCAGGCCTGCGAGTATCCTTCTGCTTTTGATTCTCTTGTTTTGTTTAAATGTCTTTGACATAGATTATTTTATGCATATTTGATGCTCCGCTCTAAATGAGAGTGTAGCTGCACGGGGAGGGGGGTTATGGGGGGTTTTAGCTCGCGTGAGTCAGTGCAGATGAGCTGGCTGATCACTCACGCTCCTGAGCTATGAGTGGTGCAGTAACCTTTTCGCAGTGGCTGGATAGTGTGTGCAAGGGTCGAAGGAGACGTTTGATCACCTTTCACTACCTCTCGCTGTGGAAATGGCGAGCACGGAGCAGCTGAGGCTATCCATCAGCAAAGGCTAAAGCAGGTGTTCTTCCCTTCCTCTGACTATTCAGAGGAAGGGAAGACTATTCCCCCCACAATTTGGTCTCATTCTTTCCTCTCTGTCTTTCTTTTCCCTTTTAATACTGTTTCAATCCAAACATCTGAATGAGTCTGTTTCTCCTCTGCGTTACTGTAAGTCGTTAAATCAGCCAAAAACTAACGAGTGAACACAGAGATGACACAAATCACTATCATATCTTTTGGTTTTGACACACTCCTCGCTTCTCCGGTGTTTCCAAACAACCATCTTAAAAGGTCATAGATTCTCATGCTGAAAATCAGCCAATCCCTATAATCCTTCAACGCTCGATTCACTTTCATCAGTGCACAGATTAAGATTTGTGTTGGTCGCTGTAGTTGCCTTTCGTCACAAGGGAGGACCATAAAAGGAGAGTTTGACTTTGGTGTCTGCAGTGAACTAATTCTTTAACAGGCTCTGGACTTTATTTTTAATGAGTGTTTATCCTTATGATGAGCTAAATGTGAGTCCTTAATTACCTTGGCATACTTTTAGGTGAATTTATGACTAAAGAGCAACGCGAACCAAAGCAGGAGGATGTTTGTTTCACGCTAAACAGACAAGTTCAGGTGCGGATTTACATTCCAGCTTTGATTTATGACGAAGATGCACCTTTTCGAGTTTGAGAAAGACAAGAGTTGTGACTCTCTCTTGGCTGCTGGGGAAAGATTCAACATGGGTGAGCAAATAGATGTAGGGATGGAAGTAAATCCTCACCGAGACAAAAATTCAGGGAGTTTGGGCTCCATCCAAAGCAGTGAGAAAGATGAATGAAGAGTCATGGAAGAAGATTGAAAGAGGATTGTCCCAAAGGGGATGAAGGTGCAGGTGGTCTGGCACCTGCTGTGTGGCCAAAAGCTAAGCCCTGTAGTCTGGCTTCTTCTGCTCCGAGACCTGTTAATTATTACAAGTTGGAACAAACTAGATCAAGAAAATAAACCAGTGAGCGAGAGTGAGACATTGGGGTTGCAGATAGATCTGGATGCTGGAATATCCTCCCCACCCTCCCCCAGCCTTTTTCCTCTCCGTGTCACTGCTGAAATCCAATCCAGGGGTAAGGCAGGTTCACGGGACTCCCGGCGTAGCCTCGCGTCCTGCGGAGAAGTTGCTGTCTCTGACATTCCTCTCTCCCCTTCGCTCTGCTTACTCTCGTGTTCTTCAGGGCGAACACTGCCAGACCACAATTAAAACCGCATAATAAACAGTGAAAAAATGCAGCTAACCCAAATAATAAACTCTCAAGCGGTGCCTTTCTCTTCCGTGCCTCGGATAATAAACACAGCCCACCCCTCTCCTTCTATACAGCGAAGCTATTTAGGGATACCCAGTGTGATAAAAGATAATTACTCCTGTACATTTGCTTTAAATATCTGCTGCGTTCTCTGGGTTTATTTTGGCCTCTTTTAATGGCACGTTTGATGCATTTGCTGTCAGAACGAGGCTAAAATGCTGCAGTATGCTGATTTGAAAGAGGCTGCAACTTTCTGATCGATGCCTGCAGCAGACCTTTGCGTCTGTTTTTTATTCACTAGCCACATCTGTGCAAAAGTCTAGATTGATGTGATTGGATAATAGATTTATGAAAATCAAATCCCATTTCTAAGAAGCCTGATTTGTCATTATTAGAGCTGTCAGTCTTAAAAACTTTGAATCCCTTTGGGCTAAAGTTAAAATGTCACCTAATCCAAAATTACAATGTAGAACTGACTTTGTTTCATGGTGCTAAATGCTTCAACACATGACTTCTCAGATAGTCACATTTTAGATCAGCTGACTTCTTCATTTAGTGTTTGCAACAATATCATAATTTACTGATAGGCCAACAAAACATGCAGTGAGAACTGGTGAAGCTCTTACATGAACTGCACAAATACAAAGTGACAGCCCTTATTCCGATATCTAACAGCCTTTTTGTCACTAGAATAAAGTAATGTGTGAATGTTTGAAGTAGGGGCTTGATATTGAACCTCGTACTTCTTTTTATATAATCCAAAATGTGTCAGAAGAAGTAGATATACTTTATTAATTCCTCAATTTTTTTTTCACTTATGTTTTACACATATAGGCCTGAAGTACAGCCACATAAACACACACACAGCTTATACAAATGCAAATGTGGAGAGGTGTTGGAGTGATGGGCTTGCACCCTGGGAGCAGTTAGGGGTTCATTGCCTTGCTCAAGGCCACCATGGCAGTGCCCAAGCAGGTGAACTGGCACCTCTTAAAATCCCAGTCCGCATTCCATACTGGGGTCCAATGCTGGACTTGAACCAACCACTCTCCGGCTCCATACAGAGCATCAAAAATGGTCTGTTTTTGGAAAAATGTGTCTGTCTTTAGTTAGATATTTAGTTCTTGATGGCTGTATTGGACTTCTTTTTGAGTAAGAAAGGGTTTGTAGAAGAGCATTCTCGCTTTCCTCAAATGTTTGGTATCAAAAAATGTATCTGTACCAAAACTCAGGCATGGTATTGCCACACTGATTGTAAGTTGTGTCCACCTTTGACAGCCTTTGTCAAACCTTTGTACCTTCCATAAAACTTGCACAGGCAAAACATACCTGCAGGCATCCACATACAGTAGCACTCACATCGTTCTGGTAGGCTGTAAACTGGAAGAAACACGGCATGTTTAATATGTTGCTTTGCTACTGTATCTAGGTTGGCATTGCCATTGCCAGAATGCCATTCCAGGAATGGTGGGATCAAAAATTCAGCCTCATTTATCCCTTCAGTTGGCAGTCGGGGGCAGTGGTCTGTGTTCAGGATCATTTAACCTCATCAGCGCTCTCACCCTGTTCTGGCAAAACTCCAGTATTCAATACAGTATTAACTTAGAAATATATACAGTATGTATTTCAAACCGTGGAAGATGTTTATTTGAAAGCCGGCGAGCCTACGCATGCTTTTCGTGTGGATGATGTAGATTTTGCACACATGCTTGGCTGAGAGCCTGGCTGGGACATAGGAGAGATTGATTAAAATGATGTCTGTAGTTTAATGAGCGCTCCCTCGCACTGCTACGAGACACATGGGCTTCATTCACTGCCTGAACAGAACCAGGCGTGGGGACCAGGAACCAGGTTTCAAGAGAGCGGATACACCGGATCCCTCTTTGCTTTTATCATGCCTCATTACAACCTCCGCTCACCCCCCATTATTCATACACAGCAATGATACTGTTCATACACTGTATGTGGATGTCAGTCTCTTAGGGATGTTTACTTGGCAGTGAGGGTTTGCTTAAGAAAGTTAATGTTTGTCCGTGGTAAGACCCTGAATGTGCATTCCTTATACTTGCTTGCATTTCAATGAATGGGACGTTCTGCTGAATCATTATTAAACTACGTGGTTTTCCACTTTTGTAGGTTATGAAACAAAATCTACCAGCTACTTTTGCTAAGTGGATACCTCAAATACCTGAAACCCCGAGGAAACCACAACTATTTTAAGACGTCGATCAATCTGAACAGAACTGTGTTTTCTCAATTCCGTCTACGCAGCTGATATTACATCAACCTCATGTGAGGTCTCAGATTTAAATCAAATAAGAGTAGACGGAAGAATAATTTGCCTTCTTATTCCTGTGGTTTAACCGCTGCTGATAAATCATCTCTCTTTTTTAAGGATTTTACAGAAACGGCCTCTTAAATGAACATCCAGCGAGACCGGACTTGGATGAATAACTGCATGTGGAGTGTTTAGGGGTCAGCAAAAGGTTAAAAAGTCAAAAGATCTATGCTGACAAGTAGCCAGAAGCAGGCCAGGTCATCTCTGTCTGTTCAGGGCAGCTTCCTGCCTCTGTTTCACATTAGACCTGCGCATTAGCACCTCCACTTTCCCGTGGTAAACCTCATAAAGCCTGTGAAGTAAAATCAGTGATGCTCTGTGATTATGGGAAATTCCTGGCAGGATAAAGTATCGTCCTGTCAAAGCTGTCAGCAATGCAGAGACATGCTACAAATACCTGTAGATTAGAAATGCATGTATGTGTGTGTGTGTTCTCTGACCCTGAATACTGGTACACATGGCTTGAAGTGAAGTATTCCTTTGTGTGGACCTGTGCTTATCCCCCAGACTCATGTCCTAAGATGTCCATCTAATTGCCTGACTTGCAGCATGGACATTTTCAGCAGGAGGGTTAGTGAATGCGGTGAGCTCCAGCTTGCACCACCTTAGGGTCTGACAGTGTGTGAGATGTTTGACAGCTCCTCTGTTAGTCTGCCTGTCTTTCTCTGTGTTTAGCCATTCCCGTGTCTGACCTTGCCAGCCCTGTTGAATGTTTTATTATTCCTTCTCCACAGCATGTTGAAAGGTAATCAATAGCCATCAATACGAACAAAGATGGCATCTCTTCAAGGATCGACAAGGTCAAACCGAAAGATCCTTGGCATTGTCATAAATCAATGACCTATTATGAAAATATTTATGCTAGTTTGTATTTTGTGAGCTTAGGTTATTGGATTGTTCCATAGCTACACTCATATTTGACTTTTTCCATCTGTTAGCAATGTAACATTGCTGGCGTTCACAATCTCTGGATTAAGGCTTGAGACAAATTCATTTTCCATTGCTGGAAATATTTAAGCATTGAATGGGTTTTTCTTTAAGCACCTGGATCAAAAGAGTATGTAAACAACCTTTTTTTTCCTGGAGTCCTCAGCCAACTGCAAAGAATTCAACAGGTGCATTGGTCATTCAAATCTTTACTTTCAGTCAACACCACAAAAACAACCACTCAACCTCAGCACCTGAGAAAATATGGCTTTCTTTAACCTGGGAGAGTTTCAGCCTTGGTGGCAGAGAAGAGTCCCACCTGGTTGAGCTTTTTCCTTCCTCTTTTGGCCGTCCTCCGTGAGTAGTAAATTCATCAACTCTGAGAATCCTCTGACCCATATCTCCTGCAAGCCTCTGAGAGTCTCAGCCAGAGCCTCCCTGACAGTAAAATCACAGAGATTTACTGTCTGGGGGTGAGCAGTAACTAAAGGTTCCCAGTGTGGGCAGGTGAGAGGTCATGGCTAAGAGGTGGGGGTGACTGGTGGTACAAGTTGGTTCTGTGCCAGTGACATGTGAAGGAGAGGCCAGGTGCTAATTGGAGCATTGAGAACGCAAACTAGCTGCCTGGCGGCGCTTCGTGATGGACAGGTTGTCATCTCAAGTTTCGGCCCCTACAGGGAATATTAGCCAACACCTTAGCAGGTCAGCCGTGCAATGAAACCAGCAGTTGACATTGGTGCTGGATACCGTCACACATACACAGCCAAGGAGAAAATATAGTCCAGCTCACATGTCATATTTAGATGCGGCGTCTGCTCTGGGAAGTCAGTGTGAGATAAGAGCTCAGGCATTCTGTCCAGCCATATGATTCCCATTACAAACGTCTGGTTATAGATAATTGCCGACAGACAACAATCAGAAAATGAATGAGTCGTAATAGATATTAAGTCTTCCCTCTCTGAGCCAACACTGGCTTCTGTCCATGACAAGTAGTCAAAGTACAGTAAGGTTGTGCATGCTGTTTGCATTTCAAGCGCTGAACACAGCCTGCCTGGGAATGTGCGGTATGTCTCTTGGACAGACAATCGGACGACTCTGTCAGCCAGCGCAGGACGTCCTGGGTGGTCTTTACGCACTGGAACGACACCTTAACTTCCCTTTTGACATGTATACGCCACCAGTCATTACTGCGTACCATCAGGCTCGTCCCCAAGGAGAGTGGATGGCCGTCTTCGTTCGGGGCAACAGTCATTTTTTATCTCTATTGGGGCCTGTCTGTTGCCAGGATAAAGTCTTTTACTGGCGCAGTATGTGCAAGTGGGCCAACGCCGTGTTAGGTAAGTGCAGTCATCCAGAACTGAACCCAAAGAGCTTTTAAGCACTGTCCCGACAAAGAGCAATGGTATTTGGCACCAGGTTTGAAGTCAGGCCTCCATGATGAAACCCACTCCATCTTGTGAGGAGAGATGAATTGCAAGGGGGTGGTATAAGCCCCTGCTTCAATATTTATCAAGACGGGTGATTGGGGTCCTCCCACCGGCTGCCCTTGACAACCACAGAACAGGTTGTCCTTGAACTGAATGGAAAGCGAGCCTCATTAGCATGGAGTTAATTTATTCATGCTGGCCTTTCAGGTACAAAGCCAATTGATGAGGGCTGATTTGCATCGGAGACACCAAGGTTGGTTTGTAATTGGCGCACTGTCCGACGCTGAAGTGTTAATTAGTTGCAGGGACCTTTTGGCTTGTGTTCAGTCACTGGTGTTAATCAAAAAACCCAACACTCCAGAATCCAGTCAGTGTGTTTAAAGCTGTTCATCCCTGCCCCACAAGGACTGAGCTAATGTTCTGACAAAATAATCCCATATTGTTGGCCCTATGCTGATGTTATCACCTTTTCATGAAGACAGAAAAGTCTGTGCAGATTGATTTTTATGAGGCGACTCCCTCATTTGGCAAACAGCAGGAGGATCTTATAAACTACAGCTGTTTAGCTGTCTCAGCCACTTTTCTCTCAACGAGTTTCTCTTCGCAATAAGTCACACTATGTCCTTTCATGTTCTCACACCTCTTGCTATCACCCATCAAACCAGAAGAAGATGCCGTTGTGACACCAGCTCAATCAGTTGGCACCGGCTCCCAAAACCTCAGTCGCAGGCGGTCCAAAACTACAGTTGCCTCTCTCATAAAGATCCCACATACTTTCCAGCCACTGTGAATCTCAAATGATGATGGTGCATTACAACAAGCCGCTCCTTGTATGGACCTAACAAACCCAGAACCATGGGAGCGTTGTTTACTACTGGAGGCTTTTATGTAAAACTCGGTTATTTGATCAGGGAAACAATTCTAGAGGCCAAGTTTCTCAGAACATCTGATGGGTTGAAAACCTGGGTGAATCTTCCTTGTGGTTGTTGCCCTCGCTCTCCTGACTATATAATCACAACAGAAAAAACCAGAGAAGCAGTTAAGCGAGCACTGTGATCTCCTCTGTACTTAAATTGCTGCCATACAACAGGTCTCTTTCTGTTGCCCACATTTCTGTCGATTGCTACTTGGCATTTCACCACAATGACATGCTGCTTCACTCTGGAGCCTGTGCCCATGGACAATCAATTCTATTATGGTTAACAGGAGGTTTCCCACCACAGTGATCACAGTCTGCAGTTTCTTGAGAAATACATTTTTCAAAGCTGTACTGACAACACGAGCAAAAAGTACAATCTGCTGTCAAGAACCAACGGGATGTATTCAGGTCTAATTCTGTAAAGGAGTCTCAGACGACATTTATTTGACATGACCTACATGTATGAATATTAACACCACAACAACAAAAGCACCTCAAATAATCATGAGAAGTGATCATAGCATTTGTTTTTGTCCTACCAATAGTCCAAAACCAAACTGCATTTACTATCTAATCTTTAAGCTAACATGAAGAATGGTTATTTAAACCAATTGTTAGATTATTTCTTCACAAACCTCTGACACCTGATGACCAGACCAGATGAAGGTCATGTGAAATGACTGAATGCGGCCTTAGTAGCTATTCTGGAGCTTTCAGACAGAATCCAGCACTGCAGCAAAAACTTATTTTAGAGGTGTCCACCAAAACATGCAACGACCTGCAGCAGAGAAGTTGGAACAAGGTCCAACTTGTGGAAAAACACAGCCCAATGTCGCTCTGGCCGCCAATCAGACCGGTCAAACCTCCACGGTCAGCTGAAAAAGTCTCTGAAACTGAGACCATCCAGGTATATTCATGGACTAAACTCTGATACTCTACCTGTTGTGTTCTGGTTTTGTTGTACACACAAAGAAGTTTAATTTGGTTTGAGAGGAAGAGCAGTGGTTGAGAGACGTAGACAGTGCATGAGAGTGAGGGAGCGCCAGCATTGATAAAGCTGATTAATCTGCAAAATACAAAATTGATTGTTTCACATCGGTTATGTTCAACACAAATAGACACACACATTGCCAGACAACCCTGCAGTGATTTGCTGCAGTGCCCAGTTCCCAGACTTTGCAACACCAAATTGCCGGAGTACCCCTTTAAATAATTAATCAATTATTGAAAGATTCTTTCAAGAAAACTTTTATCTACTAGCTCCTTTTTATTCCATTGCTTTAGAGCCCTTCCTCCAACATGTGAGGAGTGTTTTCTGCGAATACGATCTCTTCTGCAGCAAAAAAAAAAGGCAACCTGCTGTTTAATATTGAATGACCAGCGCTTCAACAAAAGGCTTTTGTACTGTTTCCGCTTGACCACTTCACACACAAAAAAAACACATCAAAGAGAAGAGAGAAAGTCTCAGCTCTTGAGCCACCACCTTGCCCTTTCCGCTAACCCCCACTGTCCAGCGCATGGATCAGTCTGGATTGTGTCACCATTGGTCTGCCATCCAAACCAATAGGGCCACTATGGGTCAAAGCCCAAAGTCAAAGGCAGGACACAGGGGAGTGCTGTGAGGTCCGCGGGGAAGTGTCAAGCCCACCTGCCCTCATCCATAATAGAAAACCCACCAACTGTCAGTGCTCAAACTCGGCTTCCTCTTTCTGTTTTTTCAGTTTCCTCCTTCCTCTACTCAGTCAAATGTGTCGACCCTTCCTTTGTTTATCTGTGTGAAATATCACCCTTAAAACCGCAGGCAGGTTTATTAGTCTATTATCCACTGTTCTGTCCGTCAGAATCCCCAAATTTCTTAAATCAGCGTCCTCCAAACACAACACTCGCCATAACGAGCAGCTCGACAATGCCTGAGTTATGACGTCCACAAACACTTTAGACACTCTTCCCTCTGGGGAATGTTTTTGTGATCTCAGCAATGAGGAATGAATATAAACTCACAACTAAAAGAACCACATGTGGGTCTAGAAGATTTCTTCATCGCAGACACGAAAAAAACAGAAAACAGTTGCGCTCCCAACTTTTTGTTTTCTGTTTTGATAAATTGTCATTCCTGATGTTTCATTTCGATGATTTGGAAGTCGCAGATGCCACAGAGGGAGTTAATTTGGACTCAACACGGGTAGCTGCCTCAGTCTACAAAGACCTCATACGAAGGTTATGAGCTGGCATTGACTCTGTAAACACTTGGACCCAGTGTGTATATATTGAATGACTCTGAAAAACCTTGACAATTGTTTAGAGCAGCCCCCCTCTTCCTGATAGAGCAGGTGCACCATCTGGCATTGTGAACTTTTGATGTTGTTCTACAGTGCTGCAACAGTGCAGGCATGACTCATGTGTTTGTACAAGACTGAAAGCAGAGTACCGAGGAGATACCAGATCCAATGGTATGTGGACTCCAGAGGGTTTGTCTCTCAGCGAATAAGCTGGATCCATCTGACACACCCTACAACTTGCATCCCATCACAACACCGGGCTTAACTGGTCTTCCACCTTGTTGAAGGTGAATGGAAAGTCTCCTGTTTCCCCCCACTGAGACAACGATACAAAGTTCACCATACAGTAATATTAAACAGTTATTTCACCCCTACACCACACCCCTGTGAACAACTTGTTCCCCTTGTGGAATGTTCTGGAGGAACGTAATGTCATAAATTAAATAAAAGTGAAGAGTAAAAAACAAAGTTAAGATTTACTTCTTAGAACAGATTAGAATGGGGGAAACCAAGCCAGAGCCTGATGAATTGCTATTTAGTCAATGATTTCATATTTAACAACAACAAACCTAAATCTTTGTAATATGTCAGTGCCTGGTGATGGGATAACCAAGATTTTTTTATATCAGATTTGTAAGATTTAGCCCCAAATCTGTGATCACTGTTCATTTTTATTTGAAATTGTATAGATACAGCTACATTTGTAAATCAGCCTGATAATTGTAATTAACAATAAAGCGTTAAGTTAATTGATGTGGAAACTGAACTAAACTAGTTTTGCTAACTTAAACCCCAAACGACACAGAATATTAGTCATATCGTTAACTATATAATCCAAACAACTTTTAGTCCTACTCCCACTGATAGCTTTTATGCCTAATAAACTGATTGTTGTTTATTTCACATAGCAACTGAGGCTTGGATTAGCTAACTTTAGCTAGAAACAATCTATGGCAGCTTCGTTAACTAGCCTCTTCTTTGCCCTTTTCACAGTCCTACACCACAATCTTACATAACTTTTAAATAAGCTGTGGCTCTTTGGCTTCTACCCACTGAGGTTTAACTAAACCACTTGGATTATTTCTGCCTGCGCGGGCTATAATGTACGACAGTAAAACTAAAACGTCCATGGTAAACAGCTGTATGTTTGAACGAAAGCTGCCACCCGTTAAGCTCCAGAAAATCATTTAAAGAGAATGTTTAAATTAAGATTTACCCCCAAGTGTAAAAACGAGATACAGTATTATGGTTTAAAAGGTTTTCCTGAATCACCTCCAAGAACTTATTCCGGGAAGATGGATACAATTGATTATTTTTGGCAGAACTTTGACCCCTGCATGTTTTTAATTAGCTGTTGCACTGCCAGTGCAAAGCATGTAACATCTTAAGCCTCTCCGGCGTTAGGAAAATATTGCCTCTGCACTGAAGATTTCAGCGATGCTATCTCTTCAGCTTTGAAGCCGGAGGTTGATGCGATCCTAGACGTTCTTCTTTATTAAACACACGTCTGCTCGGCAGGACGCGCTTACTTTTAATTTGGTTTCTTGGCTAGTCAGGTGAAAACAGAGTCGGCTCTGTGTGTATGTTCTTCATTAGCAACCAGATGATGCTTTTGTCTCGGATGACACAATGTTCAAAAATACTCTACTCGTACTTCAAGACATGAACCATATAAGGCTTATTACCTAAACACCGTCGTGAAGAGTCGTGGGAAACTCGCTCGTGACCGAAGTGGTTAACTCGCCTTTATTTAAAGTTAAACACTCCAGCCTTTACATGGAGAACGTGCCAAACAACAGCCTGTGATCAGAGTGAGCGCTGCCATAGAAAAAGCCACTTTCCTTCGAGATAAAAGGCCCCAGCCTTAAAAAGCGTATGTCACACAATAATGAAAATGTGACTTTAGCCTGAGGCGTGGAAGCAAAAGCACAGGCCAACCTGTTTGTTGATTAGAGGAGGGGAGAGAAAAGGAGCTCAGAGAGGGTCAGCGGAGGGGAGGAAATGGAGGGGTGTAGGTCTACGTTGCCCCTCACATCCTTTGCTCTCAGCGCAGATTGAAAAAGTGATAAATATGCATGAGTTTGGCTTCGACAGTGGAGGCCTTTGATATGGCTGAGAGTTCTTTATCTCTGGAGCAAATAGGCTGAAAATAACTGTCTGAGGATGTTTACTTCATGTGTGTGAACAATGTGCGCCTTTTTAATGAGTAGAAGAAGAGGACTTCTTCACCCGGTGTACACTGTATCTCTCCTGAACACGTACTCGTGTAGTCACGGCTTCTCTTTAATTGACCGGATGAAGGTTAAGTGAAGTGTTAACCGCAAGCGATCAATTTCACGGCCAATTTATTAAGTGTCATTAAATTCTGATAAGTTGTCTTCCAATTTCTTGATATAAAAGCCAATTTTACATAATTTAGTGATCACTTATATTTGACACAATGAGGATTTCACACAGAAAAAAGTATTCTAGACACATATTTCATCTTAAATGTATCCAAACTTACATCTGTAGTTTGTTTTCGGACTATTTAAAAAGTTATTCTTAAGCCTCATACGGAAGCCGAGAGCAGCCACGCTTGTAATTATGTTTTTAATGCCATTATTTCAAATTAAGAGTTAAGAAGAATTATTTTGTTATCTCAAGAAAACAGTTGTTTCCTCTTATTATTTATATTTATTGGAGATCAGCAGTCTCATGCCAGCATGCATACATCTGTAGCAACTGAATTAGTCTAAAAATGTCCGATCAAGGAGTATCCGATATTGATTTAGTCCAGGACTGAAAGAGGTAACATTCAGATGAGTCCTCGTCATTTAAGCCGAAGAAGGAGAAGGCTGAGATAATTTTCTCGTGATAAATTATCTTGTTATCCCGTTAAATCTGCCTATTTTTATCTCAAGGAAACAAGATAAATGAACCCGTTTTCATGAGAAATAAAGCTTTATCTCGATAATAAAATAATTTACAATAACTTGTGATCTTGAGATAATGGTGTTAAATAATTACTTGCAAATCCACGGCCGCTCTTGGCTTCCGTGGATTTGGTGCCGAGCATCATTCAAATCCCAGAAGTTAGTCTGAGTCTTGAGTTTTCTTTCTCTTAAAACTCATAGATCTCTTGCTCTGATCAGAGATTAATGTGGGCTTGTTTTTTGTCTGTGTCTCTCAGACCTGCAGGCCTCCCAGTCCTTTGAGCATTACAGTATATCAGACAAAGCGATGGACTACAGGATCCTGCAGATGGACGAAGACCAGGACAGGATGTATGTGGGCTGCAAAGACCATGTCCTCTCTATGGACATCAACAACATCACACATGGCACGCTTAAGGTCAGCGGATGCTTATTATTAGAGCCTGTGATTAACCAACGCTGGCGTCTGTCTTCTCATTGTTCATGAAATTTAACAGCACATGTGACACATTCGTACCTCTGCTGCAGCGGTGTTATTCATATCTGCAAATTACCGTACATTTGCCGCGATCAGGGCAATTTTAGGGTTATTCAAAAGAGGCATAAAAATGCTGGAGCTCTCTGATAACTGATTCGGCATGCAGTGAAGGAGTTATCTTCAGTGTAATTGACAGGCATGAAGTGCATAAACAGATGGGAAAGCATTTAGGCTCCCCCGGGGAGTGCTGCACCGCATCCATTTTTTCCAAGTAAATTGCTTGATATATTCATCTAGCCAGACCCTTAAGCACCTCTCCCGGGTTTGAAAGCACACGTATTTTCCACAGACAGTAGCTGGCTGCAACTACTGACACTGACACTTCTATTGAAACTGAAATTTTTAGAACATTTGTTTTGTTCATTTTCCACAAATTTTCCCTGTGATTTGTGTTTTTTGTAATCAGGATATGAGAAAAAACCTCAACGTGAGCATAATCATCAATCTGTTGCTGGTTTCCTGGGCTCACTTCCGTACTTGTCACTTATTTATATGCTTTTCTGTTTTTTCCTACCAGGTGTTTTGGCCTGCGTCTATAAGCAAGATAGAGGAATGCCAAATGGCGGGAAAGGATCCTACGGTAAGAGTCCTGAAAGTAGAGATATGGATAACTACTCATAAACTGGGATGCAACAGTTCAGTTTGGATGGTATGATTATATATTGGAAAACATTCGGTGTAGTAGCTGCAAATATCCTGAGTGTTCAAACAAGCCATCTGTAACTGATCTTTGCTGGCTTTTGAATTGGTAAAGTTTGATATTATTCAATATTTATTGTTGTATCCAGTTTCAGTTAGAACCCAGAAAGCTTCCGAAACCAACAATTCAACCCATGTCCTGCAGTAAGAACATCGATGAAAGATAAAACTAAACACTGGTATTTGTGTCGAATTAGATGAAAAAACGAAAAAGTAATTAAACAAATATCCAGCAAACATCTGTCGGAATCAATTGTATGAAACCCCCTGTGTCTGCCGTGGACTTGGACTATTCCACATTAGTACTAGAACTACTGGACTGAACCGTTTTGCACCTGGTCTGTACGGTTTGTATTTGTCCAGCTGGACCCACAGTTTTAAGCTGGTTTTCCGACTGAGTGGTCGTTCTTTTGTATGCGTACATTAAACTGTAATATTACACATATTCTGCTGAAACGAAGTCCTACTAACAGAGGACACAGGGATGGTGTTTGTGCCTTATACCAATACAGTTTTGGACCCCATAAATAGTAGCTAATACTGAGGTTGTGCTCGGTACCCCTTCATGCTTTTCTGCCATGACTGTTGGGATCTAGACTTTAAGGTTTTGTCAGCTGTTCCCAGATCCGCTCCTCCGAGTGAGTGTCCAGCGGAACTGTGCGTGTCACCTCCTGGGATTTCCTTCTGCTATCCCCAGTTTGTGAGTCGGTGTCAGGGTCCAAGCACACATGTGTAAGCAGGCACCAGATGTCTGGAGGGTCAACCAACTGGCCCGGAGTCTTCCTGGCATCGGCACAGTTTGTCAGGACGACAGCGAGGCCGTGGGAGGATCGAGAGGAGGCACGGAGAAAAAATAAGCCACATTTCAAAGCTCGCAAATGGGACGCAGAGGTTTCATAACCTGGCCTGATTCTGAGAAACACTTGTTAGCTGATTTAATGAAGACATACAGTACGGCTCAGAAGACTGATCCCTCCTCCACCTCTGTTCTCCCCTAATTGGGTTGTTCACAGTTGCCTATAGAGACTTCAGGGGAATACAGAGAGAAGTTTTTAAAGAAGACGCAACTTTTTTACATAAATTGAAACCCCACTTTTCAAAGCAACAGCACGAGTTACCATAAAAAGCATCACGCCACGTCCAGCGATGCCTGTTTGTCCTACATTCTCCACTATCTCTCCATCCCCTGACAGCAGCGGCTCGGATAATAGTGCCAGGATTTTGTACAACATAATGTAGCAGAAACAGAGAGGAAGCCGTTTCCAGTTCCCTCTGAATGATTTGTGCCGCTCTGAGTCACAGACAAATATTTGGGTGAGCCATTTCTGAGTGGAGCGATGGTCTTCCTTCTGTCTGTTTCACTCACAGCTCTGCCAGTTTCTCCTCTACGTATTTCAGTTTCTCTTTCTGTCGTACTTTTTTCTTTTTTTTTGGGACTTTTCTTGGTCACTTTTTCCAGCTCTCGGTTTCTTTTTTACCGCAGTATATGTCATTTTCTCTCTTCCATAATGCTTGCTCCTCTTTTTCTCATGGGTTCCTTCATATGAATCAGAGCCCCCATCCGTCTGTTGCAGTTCCCATCCCCATCTGTATATATTAAGTTCCTCTCCTCCGATAGAATCTGCGGTGGAGCGGGCCTCCAGAAAGCGACCGCACATTGTTTGCGATGGAGTGTGACATCAAAGTAGGAAAATATATAGACCAACCAGGTTGATTTAGTCTGTTTGGGCTTAGCTTCAAAAGCTCCCACTTTACACTCTTGTGTGATCACCACTTGAACTTGAGGCCATGAGGTCGGGTGCTGTTTATCTGGCACAGTCACAAAGTCTACATGTGTGCGGAGGATAGGATATATATGTGGCTCTGAGGAACTCAGATATCAGATATGGTTGCAAGAACCAGTTGAAGGAGGCTCAGGATGTACATGAGGAGAGAGAGACAGAGATAAAGAGGAGGAGGAAGATGAATAACAGAGATGGGCGTGTGACGGTTTTTAAAAAAATTCAGTTGTTTTTGGTGGAAAGCTCTCGGTGGAGCCGTGCACCGACTGTGAGCTGCAGCAGCTGCCATTCCTGCAGCCATGGCCAAGTTCCTGACGGCTCCCTGGATACGTGTTCCTCTCCTCCCCACTTCTTTTCCTCTCCCTCTTCCTCTCTCCGCTCGTTTTCTGCAAGCTCAGGCTTAATTGGCCACAAAGTCCAACACTCCTGCTGCTGCCGTTTTTTTTTTGCGAAGTGAAAGCAGAGATGGAGGGTTAGATCAGTAATCTGCCTTACCTAGATATATCACATATACAACTGACGCTCTTTTTCCACCGGCCTTAATACCAGAACCTACTGAGCTCTGGGATTGTTTGATCGCGCACCATGTGATTGTATAACCGTCACAGCGAGTGACATAAGTTTGAATTACTCCCTCATATGGAATAGGATACTTCACAAGAGATAAACAAGGCCTGTTCGCTTGGCTGTGCACCAGGAAACAGAACTTATTCTGTGTCAGGTCTGTTGAGATTGAAAAAATATGAAAACAATAAATTTGTAATAGATTGGAGGAGTGTTGCCAATCTTATTTTATTTAAACCAACAACTTTAAAGGTGCAGTGTGTAAGTTTTTGGGGTGAACATGGAACAAAACATATGATATATTATACAACATGTATATACAACATGTGATATATTATCACCTTAAATAACGGATTGTTATGTTCTTATTACCTTAAAGTTTATCTTACATTTCACATCTCAAAAGCCGCATTGTCTTGCTTTAAAAGGACACATAAAGCAATAAACTGTAACACTTCATAATCTGAGCGATGTTATTATTGTTGTTTTTCTCACCTTACTTACGCGTCTCTTTGTTTAACTGTTTGTTTTTTTCCAGCACGGCTGTGGGAACTTCATCCGGGTGGTGCAGCCTTACAACAGGACTCATCTGTTCATGTGTGGCAGCGGAGCTTACAGTCCCGTCTGTGTGTACATCAATAGGGGCCGCAGACCAGAGGTGGGGGAAAACACAATGACGGATATTCACTTCACTAAATATACAAACTTGTGATGGTTTTAAACAATGTTTGGGCGATGTTGGGCTGGTGGTCAACGCATTACTGTAACTGCTGAGAAGCTATAAACCAAAACTTGTCTTGTGTTTAGTCGATTATTCACTCTGATACTGATACTACACCTCTAACGTGATCTCAAACAATAAGAACATCTTGTACTTCTAATCCTAAATAGTACAATAGTTCAAACTAAATTATGTGAAGGGAGTTTGTTGAAGAGACATAATGAGCAAAGGAGGACTGTGCAGCAGTTCTCCTGTGGTTGTTTAAAAAGTAAACCTAATTACATTAACTGAACTGGGTTAATGTGATTAATGTTCTCATTGCTCACCTGGGACGGTAATCCAACTCTCTTCCTCTTTGTTCCTCCCTAAAAAACACTGCTGAATGTTAATGTCACCCCCGAGTGCAATAGAAACAGAAAGTAGTGGGAATACTGCCACCCAGAGCTAGTAAACAAAAATCTTTTTTTTCAGGGAGAGAGATTAAAGGTCCAGTGTGGGGCTCTGTTTACAGAATATGGCAGAAATGAAATATAATATGCAGAACTATGTTTTTTATTAGCATTTAAAATAAGAATCCATATGTTTTCGTGAGACTTTTATATCTAAACACTGGTTCTAGATAGGCTGTTCATGTTTTTTGCGGCCTCTATAGTTTCTCCTTTGCACATTGAACAGGAGGGTGAGTGGAGGGGGTTGCAATCTGCATCTACACGGCTAAATGCCTCTAAATCTTCTTCATTCATCCTTTAATTCACTATAAAATGCCTCAAGGGATGTGGATGCGAATTCATTTTTGGATGAATTAGACATGTTTTTGTATGATAGCTGTAATAATATGAAATATTTATAATATTTAGAGTCAGTGGTAAGGTATGAAGTGACAAGCAAGCGCATACGTAACTCACAATCTTGCAGCATCGGTTACGAATTTGAAACATCACTATGTGAGGGGGAAAAAAAAGTTGTTGAGACTACTCATCATAACTTTATACGGACAAAAGG
The DNA here is from genome assembly GCF_000972845.2 of Larimichthys crocea. Classification (NCBI taxonomy): domain Eukaryota; kingdom Metazoa; phylum Chordata; class Actinopteri; family Sciaenidae; genus Larimichthys; species Larimichthys crocea. The sequence continues at coordinate 1,620,429 of NC_040030.1, read as the reverse complement.
TTTTCATGTAGTCAGTTCGATGGCACATGAGAGGAGATTCTGAGGATAAGAGGGAGAAAATGGAGCTCTAGTGTCAGGGATGGCGGAGCTGATTTTCTGGGCGCTGCACTCTCACGTCCGGCCACACAGCTCTGTAAGTGAGAGCAGGGAAGCCCTCCAGGAGAAAAGTGCTCACTGAGCGAACAACATTTAGCCACAGACTGCCGACTGCTGCCAGACACTAATAAGAGAGAGAGAGAGAGAGAGAGAGAGAGAGCTCCCGACCAGGCTCTTTCCGCACTGCGGTGTCTCTTTGTCATTTGGGGTTTTTGTTTGAAAGGCAGACTGCTCTGTTTGCAACTTCTGAGCTCAAACATGTCAGTGTCTCAAGAAAAGGGATCTGTTAAGTATAACAAGCTGCAGCAGTGGGAAGTTGACAGCAAGCTCAGCGTGGACCTTTGCCCTTGAGAACGTCCCCCGGACCATTATGTTGTTTTATAGCGTGATAGGAAGGCAGCAGCAGATACGTTATTTGCATGTCAGTGTTTTTAATATCTTATTTTCGCTCCTCAGTTACGTAGTGATTTATACCACAGCAATAAATGTCCATCATACCGAGTCATTTATTCTTTTCTTTAGTCTTAAAATCTTTTATAGTGTGTGATAATTCCCCTCATTGTCTGCGAGGTTTATCACTGCAAACAGTCGTCACTTGTTGAAAGAAACATATCATTATAAAGACAGACAGACATTTTGTAGGGCATAAAAATTGTGTGATTTGGAAACAATGGATACGTGGAAACGTTTAACTGCCTGGCAAGATGTCTCCTACAGTACTTCACATAACTTAAAGTGTTTGTCTGTGTGCTGGGAGTTTCGACATCACACTTAAAAGTTGTATATTTCACTGCGATTGGCTTTTACAAACTACGTGTGTACACATCTATATCTGATAGTTAAGATGAGCACAGAGAGAGATTTATGTGAACCGTACGGAAGCACAAAGCCGTCGTGCATTCATGCATTTTGTTTCCTCGGTTTTCTTGTGATTATCTTGAGATCTCGAATTAATTATGTTGTTATCTCTGGAAAACAAAGTCTCATTAACTCGAGATCTCGAGAAAATGACCCCATTATCTCGGGACAATTTGTTATTTTGAGCTAAATAACTTGAGATCTCGAGAAAACAAATTAAATGAACTCGTTACCACGTTAAAAAAACGGGAGGAAACAAGATGTATGAAAGTATGACAGCTTCGGGCTTCCATAGAAAAAAATAGCTTTTCTGTATGTGCATCTTGCTTTGCGGATGGTTTGTTACACAGAACCATCTGGAAAGCTGTGTTTGGAAAGCGGTAGGCGCTTTAAAAAAAAAAAAAATACAGGCGAGGTGACTGAATGGACCGTCTGTCCTCATCTATCATGGTAGAACTTTAACCAATCAGATCAATCAACCATATAACGTTGTTACATTTTTATTCCGAAGTGAGTGTGCATCCACCTCTTTAGCAGCTGCAGTAGTTTTTTTTTTTTCAAGGAAACAATCACTTCTCACCCACGACGTCACACATCTGCAGCTCATAGCGTGGCTAACAGTAGTTCCTCATGGGACGCCGATTGGCTTGAAGCCTGGCAAGATGGTTTCTCGCATCATCTTGTGACGTTGCCAGTCCAGCTGCCTCACAAGGTTATGTCAGAAGTGACAATAAACAAGAAATGTTTGAAAAATGAATACTTGACTTGCAGTGTAGAGGTTAATGACAGAACTACCAGATGGATCCAGTCCACCTCCAGAACTTCTTAGCGAACCGACACATTTTCCTGGAAAAATGCTCCTCGGCTGACGTCACTCATCCCAGTCGAGGAGGTTGCATCGCCGCCGTGGGTCAGATCTAAATAAGATGGGACAGGAAGCTCTATAATTTATCCAGGTTGCTGTAAGAGCTTCTTGGACCTTCCAGACCACCACCGGGAGGGGGTTGAAACTTTGGCAGCCTCTCCACCTGAGATGGAGAGATTGCTAGCCAACACATTAGTGGGGAAATTCCTCTTTTCCTCCCCAATGGAACGTTCTTTTTTACTGTCCTACATGGGCCAGTTAAGGTAGAACAGGCCAGGAACCATTCTGCACCTCCTTAAAACCAAAAGGGAGGGAAACGTGAGCAGGGCTACCTTGTGGGACATTTGCTTTGCTCATACGTGTAGTTTTATTGTGTAAGACACTCACTAGACTGATTAATGTATCATATAAAAATGTCTCCAAGTTCTCTAACTTCCTCTTTCATCTGTGACAGGAACAAGTTTTTCACATTGACTCGAGGTCCGAATCTGGAAAAGGGAGGTGTTCCTTCAACCCTCAAGTGAATACAGTCTCCGTCATGCTCAGTAGGTGCCTCCCATACCTCCGCCTTAATGATTTATGCCTCTTCAAATACAAAAAAAAAAATGTAATCACCAAACAGAAGACGTTTCTACAGCAACAGAATTTCTCTGAATGACAATGTTGGTACTGTACTTGACACGCAGACAGTTCACCAGCTGGTTTGGTGGTTCCTGTGTTGACGCCATATGGGATGGATGATACAGATGGGAATGATTGTCATGTTAAGTGAGCGTACACATCATGGGACAAACTCAAGATGGTTCAATCATTTCAGAGCGTGTCCTGTAAAGGTTCTTCTGATAGATCAGAAACTTCCCAGTCATTAATTAATGACGTTAACATTATCTAAAAGTCATAAATTTGTAATTACCATACCTCAGATATGAAACCAACATCGACTTAGTCCCATCTGTGTCTTGAGCACTCCCTACTTTATTACGTACATGTACATTTGGTAACTGGACACGATGCCACAATGTCATAATTTGAATTTTCTTTAAAATACATTGAACACAGGACAACATAGGCTACCGCAGTACCTCCTTCAGGTCAGGTCGAACCCTCTCCCCTATATTCGTCTATATCCTTTGATCTCTGATTGGTCGAGGGGTGTTGGGTTGCCGTTGACAAGCCTAAAGGCGACACATTGCACCCTCAGCTCTGCTTTCTGACACCCGAGCACGGCCATGTCAGCAGCAGCCTCGCCAGCTAGTAAGCACCTTCAGAGATGCACAGCAGGGAGCCTGAGAGGGCGGCGGAATAATCTGAAGGTGGAGATGCTGCAGTCCGAGTCTCAGAGGACAATCAGAGACAGTATCTGTGCTTGATCAAGTCTGCACTTCATGTTTTGGACTCTCTGTGGGCCGTCTGAGTGCTGTCGACACCAACTCCTTGGAAAACCAGCTTGGAATGCGGGCCACATACCCCTAATCCTCCCTTAACTTGCACCACATCCTCTAAAACACATGGTCTGGAACTGATGGATGATGAAGTGAGAGCAAAGGAATGATAAAAAGCATGAACTGGCTACGGAGAGCACAAAGCCTCTTATTAGCAGCGGGACACACACAGACTGTAAATCCATTCACAGAACAATAATAACATGATTTATCAGTATTAGTGTATTTTATCCATATTATCTTAATTTTCTGAGGCGGTCTCAGCATTTCGGATTTGACGTACCGTGAAATGTTGTCGTTTCAACAAAATATGTGAGCTTATGTGAGCTTATTGTTGATCTGGTATGTGTGTGTGTGTGTCCTCTAGACCAGGAGCTGTTCTCAGGCATGTACATTGACTTCATGGGGACAGATGCTGCCATCTTCAGGAGCCTGACCAAGAGAAATGCAGTGCGGACAGACCAGCACAACTCTAAGTGGCTAAGTGGTGAGCACACAAACATCCTCTGGTTTTTTAATGTTTATATTTTATTAACATTACTTTCATTTCACAAAGTCTCTGTCTTTTTTATTTCATTCAGAGCCAATCTTCATTGACGCCCACCTGATACCGGACGGAACCGACCCCAACGACTCCAAACTCTACTTTTTCTTCCGCGAGAGGCTGACAGATAACAGTGGAAACACTAAAAATATCCACACCATGGTGGCAAGAGTGTGTCCAGTGAGTTTTATTTAGTGTGCCCAAATGCGGTAATAAATAAGCAGTGTGTGTTTTGTGGTTTTCGAGTTGCTACGTGTGGCTTTTGTCTGCAGAATGACATCGGAGGACAACGCAGTCTGGTGAACAAGTGGACCACTTTCCTCAAAGCCAGGATGGTGTGTTCGGTTCTGGAGGAAGATGGCACGGAAACTCACTTTGACGAACTGGGTAGGTGAAATGAAGGTTATTCGTACATGTTATGTATTTCCTTTCATGTGTCTGTTTTATTTCCATGCCTCAAGAAAGAAGTTTTAAACAAACTTTGTGTTTTAGAAAATACGCAGCCGGAGATCCAGTGATCATAATTCTTTGGGCGCTCGCTATTTTTGTTCCAAGGTTTCCAATGATTGCTTTCTCCATAAACAAATCCAGGGAACTTCCTTTGTTTGGTCTGGATTAGTTGCAGGCCTTTATCAATTTCCATAACAACTCTTCTGTTGTTTCTGGTTACCTTGCGTTCATATGTGAGCATATTATTCCAGTCCTTCTTAACCTCAGCTTTGAAAATTATAAGCATCAGCCCACGGCGTCTCGGACCTGTTTTTCTATTTAATCATTGGACCAGTCCATCTGTCGACATGTGCAGTTATTAATTCATGCGTTCATCACTTTTTGGCAGACTCACCTGCAGGATGAGGTGATCTGGGATATAGGGAATTTGTTAAAGGTATTCCGCGTGTGCACATATGTGTTTTCTCTTTCAGAAAGTATGTTTTTGCTGGAGACCGATCAGCCCAAGGGCCTGTTGGTGTTTGGCGTCTTCACATCCACAAGGTAAGACGTCGCCGAGGTGAAGCCAACTGTAACATTCCTGCAGGCCTCAGCGGTTATGTTAATCACTGACTGGATATCAGCGGGATGTGCTTGTCAAAGAGCCTGATACATAGAGACGTCATGTGTCATGTCGCAGAACAGCTTAGTCAGAGGGCCGAGCTATCAATTACAGCTTCCTGGTGGCTTCACCATATGGCTTTCGTTTTGATGTTCTTTCCCTATGATGGCGAGCAGCAGTGTATTATTTATAGTACACATTGACACAGAATATGTATTACATGATATGTATTGTTGGATGTCTTCCACATAAATGGAGTAATAGTACACACAGCAGGAATTTTGAGTGCAGAGAGGGTTTCATTATTGCATTTTTTAGATGAAATCTGATTCCTGTCGGTCCGGTTTCAGAGAAAATTGGGAAAATATACTGAGTTTTTCTATCTTCACTGTATCTTGTGACGCAAATGAGGAATGATTTAATGAATACAGACAGATAAGCAGTATGTATATGCACGCTGTGTCGAAACATTTACTAAAGTGGTTCCTTTTGGCCAAATATAGATGGGAGAAAGAGAAAGACAGAGAGGGTAGAGCGTTAAATAAAACTGAAATGACATCTGATCCAGCACCTTTTAAAAGCCTCCTCACAACGTCTCTATTTATGTCCTTCTAATTTATGTTTTTGCCTTTATTTGAGAGCAGGGTGCGATTAGGTTTTATGTCCACTTCCCAAAAGGCTGGTACACCGGTACGACTGGTGGTACACAAGCCTCCTTCAGCGATACGTGGGGGGGATCTATAAAATATATTTACTGTTAAAGTTGGAATAGTTTCATTTTCAGACACATTTCTCTGAGTATTCCTATTTCTACACATCAGGTTAACTGTGGTCACTGTGATACGTGTGGAAGGTCAATAAAGTTCTGAGAAGATACACTTTATCTATTCTGAACAAATCAGATTGTAACAATCATTTCATTAGTTCATTAAGTTTATTTGCAAATTAAACAATTTACTACAACAATTTGAAAGAAGAAACTATGATACAACTATGAGATCACAGGAATGTAATTAAAAATATTTTTGGCATTTCCTGTAATACTTTTGTTTGCCAATATCACGTTCATGCAGATACATTAGATTAGTTATGAGCTAAAATGTGACATAGAGATAGTACATGGAGTTAAATTAAAAGTTAAAAAAAAAACTCTGCAATTGTTGCTGCAACAGGAAAAGAAGTGCAGATCAGAAATACCACCTTTTCCACCCAAGTAGCTCAGGAACACTCAACAATAAACAATATTTTTATAATAAACCTGCCGCCTGGGTCAACTGTCTGTAGCTGAATAGGGTCGACTGGATTTTAACGTCTGTCATCATGGTGGAACTTGGAGAGTAGAGTATTTTCTGAAGTGGTACAGGGTGTAAAAAGTTACTAGGTTAAGCAAATCTACCAACCACTTACATATTTTACCATCATTTGACCGGTGGATGGTGCTAACTCAGTGCCCTGTCTGATAGTCTTTTATGGCGTTTTTATTGTGCCCAATATCCCTCTGCATTACAGCCTTTGTCCCTACTAACTGTTTTGATTTTCACATTACATTAAATACTATTATATGTCTCAAAACGTAAACTTTTCATGAGCTAAAAAGCGTCTTTTAACCTTTTTGATATTATGTACTCGAGGGCTTATTTTAATGGTTTATTTAGCTGCAAATGAGAAAACGGAACACTTTATCCTTTAGTATTTCTCAAAAATTCAAAATCAACAACTTCGGATAAACATGTTTTTTTTTTGGACACCAACACATGATGTAATATAACAAATATAATGAATTATATATATATTTTTAAAAAGTAAACACAAGGCAAAATGGTGACTAAAAATGCTGCTGAACATCATTTAAACATCACGAATTTCGACGTAAGAAACTAACCTCTGTGGTAATTTATGGAAACCACACTACATAAACTCCTGCTGAAGGTCACAGTCAGCAGGGTTGCATTGCAAATTTGAGGGTTTAAGGAAATGGTCACTTGATCTGTCTGTTCTGATCTCTAATTGGGTTCTTCTGGTTAACCCAGGGTGACACTGACACAGACCCTCAATCCACTTGTTACCTCAGGATCTTAGAAAAGGCTACAGCAGTGTATCCCGGCTCAGAGAACACAGCCAAGACAAACAGTGAGGTCTCTTAGCTCAATATTATTCCTATCTCCACACTGAGTTTCTCCCTCCCTGTCCACTTCACACAATATGCTTCTGTTCTCCTTTTCAACAAAGCCTCTTTTATGTGCTAAGCAGTGTGATTTTAAAATAACGAAGCCAAACCACATCAGATCAATGAGGGCGGGAAATAAGCAAGCTCTGTCCCCTCTGACAGCGGTTGCACCCAGACTGCATGACTGGCACAACCTTAAAAAACACAAGTGCAGAATATCTTAACTGGGTGTGTTTCATTAAAGTATGCATCTCATTTCCTCCAGCTCCGTGTTTAAAGGATCAGCAGTGTGTGTGTACAACATGGCCGACATCCTCACCGTCTTCAACGGGCCCTTCGCTCACAGAGAGGGTCCCAACTTTCAGTGGGTGGCCTTCCAAGGACGCATCCCTTATCCAAGGCCGGGAACTGTGAGTTCATTTCTGTTATGTTCATATAAAATATACATCTTAATCTCACCTCCTTACACATCTCAAACCAGGCAATACTTAACATCAGTGATTTTATATATCATATAATATGATGATAATATTTTATTCATAATTAAGTTCATATTGTCCAAGTGTTCCTTTTTGATACATATTTATAAATTGAATCATATCTGTCTAATCTCCCTTCACATTAACTGTATATACAGTAGAAACATTTTTTTATTTTTACATTTTAAAGGTCCAGTGTGTAAGATATAGAGGGCTCTATTTTACAGAATATGTCAGAAATAGGTTTTCATGAGTGTATAATTACCTGAAAATAAGAATATTTACGTTTTGTTAGCTCAGAATGAGCTGTCGGTCCTCTTCCATGGAGGTAATGTGGGCCATCATGTTTCTACAGTAGCTCAGAACAGACTAAATAAAAAGTGACTCTAGATAGAGAGTTTTGTACATTTTCCAGCTCCCATAGTTTCTTCTACATGCTAGGAAGGAGAGGCTATTAAATTTTACACACTGCTCCTTTAAAATATATTTTGATTTTTTAAAATAAATTGACACTATTGCCTATATATAAACTATAAGACAACCAAAAAGAAGTTCAAAGCTGATGAATTTTTGTATAAAACAAATGAACAAAGGCCCCAGTATCGACCCCTGTGGTACTCCATATTTAACCTTCATACATTCAGATCATTACCATACATACTGAACATATTCTTGTCTATTGTCATAATAACTGCCATCTCTACTCCCACCTATATCCCACATAAATATGTGTACTGTCTATTGGAATAGATGGGACTTTCAGTACAATTCAATGACTTACAGTAATTGTGTCGGATTGTGGTGTGTAACATTGTTATCATTCAGATGAGAGCATGAGAATGACGTTACTTAATACACAATACACTCATTTCCACTTTTTCTTTCCCCAGTGTCCCGGTGGAGCATTCACACCAGACATCCAGACAACAAAAGAGTTCCCGGATGACGTGGTGACCTTCGTACGGAACCATCCAGTCATGTTCAACCCCATCTACCCAGTGGGAAGGAGACCTCTAGTGGTCCGGACCAACGCTGACTACAAATACACATCAGTGGCAGTGGACCAGGTCATGGCTGCAGATGGCAACTACCAGGTGCTCTTCCTGGGCACAGGTACGAATGTAGAGATTCAAACAAACACAGCCACAACAACAGCTATATTGTGTTTTGTATATTCAAGTTTTATGTATATCCTCCTGCACTATGAGTAGTTTGGTTAGTTGTCTCTTATTTATTAAAGGGGTTTGATTTAAATCTCACTTTAAAAGCTGAATGATTGATGCATTGTCATTCCTTTAACATCAAAATCATTTTAATTTTTTAAAACGTAGAATCTGATTTCTTAGTTACTCAGGAAAAAAATGATAATTTATTCCTCCTTACTGAGCTCACAGCCTGCATTACCATTGGAGCCCAACTGATTTTTGAGGCTGATACTGATATTAATACTTAAAAGTATAAATGTTATGTGTGGCCATGTAGGGGGAGTGTTTTTCTTTTTGGGGCTGCTGTTCTCCCTCGTTGTTTCTTCCTCCACAGGTGGAAGTCAATTTAGTAATCAGGGAGGGGTTAAACAGGAGGAGGGAGGCCACACTCCTGCTTTTCTTTCTTTTGAGCTGAGTTAACCCTTTTATTTTACTCTGTCTGTGATGGCAGAGTTTTCCTATTTTAGTTTGTTATTTTAGTTTGAGTTGGAGTTTTTCGTTTTGTGTTAGGGTAGGCCTGTTTTTCCTTAGTTAGTTGGGGAAGTGCAGGGTACGACGGCCCACAGCGTGGCTGGCCCTGTGTTTCCCTCTCTTTTGTTTCGTTTGGCCGGGGTCTCCATCTTTTTTTGGTTCATTACTTTATGGGTTAAATGTTTTTCTTCTCTTCCCTAGTGGCAATTTATTAATAAAGAGTCTTTTCTTTTGCACACCCTGAAACATTTTGTGTGACGTCCTTTATATGTTATGTCATTGAGCCAGCAACAAGTTAAATATTAATTTAATTTGATGAGGCTGTAACAGTAAAGAATCTGACAATGATAGATCAGCTAATATTTATATTTGTACATAAATACACATTTTTTGGATAAGGATGCCTTTAAAATAGAATTGTATACTAAGCTGAACATTTTATAGTTGAAGAATGTCAGCATCAATAGCCAGGTGACTGGTGAAGGGGTCTTCAATCACCCTGAAGGGGTTTATTTTCACCACAATGACCTGCTCACTATAGCAGCTACTTACTAAAGAAATCAATAATTTGACACAAATATTGATTTAAAATTGACTTTGTTGTATCCTCCCAGAGTTGAAGATTAGAGCTGCATCCATTGCAAGAGTCTGCTACAGAAATAACCGATCAAAGGATGCCATAATTGACCGAGCAGGATCGGGTATACAACAAAGTTGTGAATTAAAAGCTACAATCGGCTGTTATGGAGCAGTTACGGTCACATGAACCCTGTAACCGAGCAGGTCAATTTAAAATAGCAATAACACTCTCCCTCTTGTCTTATGAGTCGTCATTGAGGTGTTTCCTAAGTAAATGATTGTCGAGTGGGTTCCTGTTGCAAGAGCTCTTTATCATGTAAACAGATAACAGAGGGTTAGTGTGTGTGTGGTTGCGTTGGCAAATTTAAAAAACAGAGCGAGCATGACACAGCACGTGGCGAATTATCGTTATCATCATCATTGATGCCATAATTAGATCAGACAGGGTGGCCAGACATCGTAAGACAGGACTTTGACCTTTAATTTTACTCAATCAGGTGAAAGATCATGGAGGTGTGTCGAGATCAGCTCCCTTGTCTTTGCCATATTTGTTTTCATTTACCTACGTCTGTTGCTTCTGTGCATATAACATGTCGGCTAAATGGAATAATATGCATGTCTGCGTAAATAATTATGCATGCATTCATGTCCACTTGTGCACATGTTTTCTTTCAGCAAGCCGCTGAGCTCTGTCTCGCAGCTGCTTGTGTTTATCAGTCAGCCTCTCCTCCACTCTGCCTAGTTTTTTCTCGAAGGAAAGCCCAGTGCTGTCTCACCATATGTGGGGCCTGCAAAAAAAAATAAAAAATAAAAAATGCTGCTTTGTATGAATAATGAGGGAGACGCTCTCTTATCAGGCATTTCCAGGAGCCGTTACTGTAACTCCTTCTTCCTGCTCTGATGCTCTCCCAACTCCCAGGACAAAACAGCCGTATTGATGATGATAGTGTTGCATTTTGCCCTTTTCATGGCCCTCGTCCTCCCTTTCGCAGGCTTAAGAGCTTCCATTCCCACTCCTGCCACAGTTGATTTTTGTCATGGAAACAGGCTAAAGCCATCATGCTTAATTCAAAAGCAAACATGGGCAAAGAAAAACAGGCTTGGAGTTTTTTTTTTATTTTTTGGGCATAGCCATATTTATGGTTTTTGAAACGTGTGTGTTTGGTTACAACTCATGACGTGTCTGCTTTCTGCTCCCAGACAAAGGTACGGTTCAGAAGGTGATTGTGCTTCCAAGTAACCATTCCCTGCACGAAGATCTGATCCTGGAGGAGCTGGAAGTGTTTAAGGTCAGCTGTCTGTTTTTCTCCCCTCTCTCTTTTTTTTATTATTCCACTTTTACTTTCATCCCTTTTTTACTCTCCAAAAATCAAAGGCAGGAAGGAGGAGGGCGAGCTTGGCCACCACACAAAGGCCAGGGGGCAGACAGACAAAAGAAGGGTGGCATTCGGGAGATGGATGTTCTGCGGTGTTGTAGTGCAGCATGTGATGGGAAACATACTTACATACTGCAAGAGTCTGGTTGTTGCTCCGTGTGAACCTTCGCACATGCTGTTTCATCTTATCGCTATAAGTGTGATCAACCTGTGATCAGACGTAAAGGCCGTGGCTCCTTTTGATCTCCAAGCAGATTTATTCTCAAGAGACGGACTATATTTGTTCTAGACAGTTAAAGACATCTGGCGAGAAGCTGATGTGTGATGGCTACGATTTCTGCTATGGTTACTTTGGTCGTTAAAGAACACTCTAATGAGCTGTTTTCTACAATAAAAGAGACGTTTTCAAAGGAACATTTTGGGAAATCGTTGCTTTCTTGTTAAGAGTTAGAAGAGAAGGAGTCGATACCAGCGTCATATCTGTACGACGGATATGAAACTATCATTGGCAACCAGTTAGCCTAACTTACATAACCCACTGATAAAACCACAACTTGTTGTTTTTGCACTTTGTTTTCTGGTTGGCTTGTACAAATAAGAAATAACGTTAATTTTTGAGTATAAGGTGTTGAAAGGCTGATTTTGTTCAGACCAATGACAATATTATTTACACAGACTTAACAATTGCCACCATGAGCAAGCACTCAGCGACGGCGGCAAGGAATAACAACCTTTAACTAATCATCAAACTCTCATCAAGTGAATTAGCATATTTCATCCAAATGTTCCCAACTATTCCTCTAAAATGTTTTAAAAATGACTGTGAATAATGGCTACACGCTCTGAATTTGGTTCTTGTATGTGCTTCTTTTCAGAATCAAGCTCCTGTTACAAACCTGAGAATATCCTCCAAAAAAGTAAGTGTCTGTCTAACTTTGCGCGCTCACATATTAAGTGCACTTGTATTGTTTTAACATGTTATTCACTGTGCGTGGCTACTATGTAATGCATGAAACAAAAATCCCCTGCGCGTATTAAGTCTCCCAAAGGAAAGGAAATAATAAGCCATAATTGTTTCTGCGCTCTGCCTCATTTTCCTGTCAGCCGGCCACTTATTAAGACAAACAGGGCAGCTGACATTTGAACTGTTTACTTTGCAGCAACAGCTGTACGTCAGCTCCGAGTTCGGGGTCTCTCAGGTCTCCCTGCACCGTTGTCACGCTTACGGCTCGGCTTGCGCCGACTGCTGCCTCGCCAGAGACCCCTACTGCGCGTGGGACGGACTCAGCTGCTCCCGCTTCTATCCCACCGGCAAAAGGTACACAAAGGTTCACAGTTTGAAGGCTCATAACTGCGGTTATGTGTCAGTGTTGAGTATCTTAAAAATTTCAGGCAATAAAGTATTTAGTGTCCACCAAGGATTCTTCTCTCAGCGGTGTAGAAAAAACAAGCTTTAAGGCCGCAGAACAAAAAAAATCAGTATTAATAAGTACTGACAGGTGTTGATTAGACCGCCTGGTCATGGAGGGAGCTATTCACAAATGTTAAATAAACATTGGGTAGATTTTTGATTAACATGCAGGATTTCTCTTCACTTTTGCCCAATTTGCCGTGAAAATCTGCTTCCAAAAGTCGTACTCATCAGTTATAAAACAAATACGAAATCACTGCACCAGGCCCAGTCCTACTGAGCGTACAACAATATGTCAATCATGAATATAAAAGAGCCGCTCACAACTTGTGAGGCCCAAAAAGATCACATGAAATCCTTCAAATGAAAGCCACCTCAATGATTCTGCTTTTGTTGGTTCCCTCCCTCCGTCTAGACATAACACAGACAAAGAGGTATGAGTTTGACACCTCGCCTCTGAACCGATACAACTCTCTCTCTCTCTGGACTCTTTAAGGACCCAGCTGCCTGTCTCTTGACATTCCAGTCAGACGCAGGTCAAGTTTAGCTTGGTCGCAGAACAAAAAGTGCGGCGCCTTTTTTCCTGCTGGAAAACGTGTCTGAAAAGTGTCTGAAATGTGTCAGCTGTTTACATGCTCTTTTCCTCAAGCTGTTATATGTGACTGTGCACCGCTGAGTAGAATAACAGTCAGATTTTCCTCATATTGTTTTGGCGCTGGCCGCTCTCTTCCACAGTTTTTATTTATACTCACACTGCTTTTTTTTTTGTCTTTTATTTTAGGAGAAGCAGACGGCAGGACGTTATGCATGGGAATCCACTCACTCAGTGCAGGGGATTCAACTTAAAAGGTGATTAAAGCTGCAATATCAATAGTTTTATAATAACAAATGACTGTGCAGAGTGTGAAATGTGTCGCTCATAGGGACAACTTATCATTTCCTTTGCAGCTTAGCCTCTTTTAGCTAATTGTTTCGATTTCATGGCCCACAAACTCCGTCATAAACCCCACAACAGCAGGCAGTTGTTTTCAACAAAAAAAACCCCATTGAAAGCTAGGGGAAACAAAAGTCCCTGTAGCTTTGCTCCTTTTTAGCCAATAGTTTAGATTTTAGGGCTTACAAATGACCCTGTCAGCAACCACACAACAGCAGGCAGCTGATTTCAGCAAGAAAACCCCACTGTATACTAGCAAGCAAAAAGAGAAGCACATAGTAGCTACAAAGCTTGAAATCTGCAAATCAAAACAATTTACATACGTCAGGTGACCAGAAACACAACTTCAAATAAATGCTAATATTGCTATGCTTCAGCAGGATGTGTATGTAATAGGCTACTGTTGACTAATATGTTTATTGTAGTTTCTCCTTCATGCTACAAAAGAGCATGAGGCCGCTAGATGCCACTCCTACACACTGTTCCTTTAAATATTCACCTAAGATATGGATTTCTAAAGGGACATTTAATGTCATTTCACTGACACATTAAATGTAAAAATAGTTCCACATTTGATGCCAAAACTGTCATCAACAGATTGAGCTCATAGTTGTTTATGCCATAGCTGTAGCTATGGCATATGCCTGTCCAGAGGTTGTTTGTGTTCATCCTGTGAGTCCGGGCGCTGCACAGCATCATGAAAATTCACACAGTCGACTGGCAGGGTGCAGTCTAATGAAAGGAGGAGGATTTGCTCCCCAGAGAGTTTAATTTCCGTGAACAGTTTACGTCTCTAAATGAACATGAGCTTGGGGAATCAACCATATGTTCATTACCACTAATTATTCAGAACCCTGTCATACATCCAGCTGAGTGATGGACCATTTAGCTGCAAAAAAAAAAAAAAACACACCACGGTAAATGAGACGAAACCGAGTCAGTCCGACGCAGTGGAGGTTGTTTTGTTTGTCTTTGTAGAAAATGATGAAGTCTGGTTGGAGTTCGGTTTATGCTGCAGGTGTCAGACTAAGCTTTGTGTCAACATTGCTGTCTCACTGCTGGGACTTGAGACAGATTTGCGTCCATCTGTGGGGTTCGTGTCCGTCAGCAAATGACGTCTGTGATGTGATCGACTCTCTGTGTGTGTGTGTGTGTGTGTGTGTGTGTGTGTGTGTGTGTGTGTGTGTGCAGCCTATAGAAACGCAGTGGAGATGACGCAGTATGGCGTGAAAAACAACACCACCTTCCTGGAGTGTCTTCCGAAGGCTCCACAGGCCTCTATCCGCTGGCTTATTCAGAGGGACAATGACAGGAGGAAAGAGGTCAGTCTGACATTTTTAGGGAGGTCAAAAGTCGACATCACACTCCGCTGTGATCAAATGAGCTCACACTCTTGATAAGGACTTCTATCACATTAGGAATGGCACAGTGAGATTTATTGCCAGCATCCCCATGAACAGTTCAAACATGATATAGACCTTGACTAATGACTGGATTCACAGCAGGGAACATCTTGCAAACATTCTCAACCTTTCCAAAGGCTGTTTAAAGTTTAAATAAAGCTGGCCAAGAGAGCCCCTGCTTGATAAAGACACATCTTTCATGGATTTAGCTCTCGCCTCTGTGGAGTAAAGACTCACAGTAATGACCGTTTTATAGCCGTTTCCTCACGAGAATACAAGTTGGCCTGAAAATAAATCACTTTAGTTTTATGGTGTGTAATCAGAGGAGTCTTTTCCAAACGGCCTGGCTGATTTTTAAAGCGGTCAGTGCGAAGGGAATAAAAAATGTTGCATTTAGGCTGCAGGTATCAGTTTATTGACATGACTTTGACTCCCATTTTAACCTCTTTTAACAATTTTACTATGGCGACCCTTCTTAGACAACTTCTTTCAGCTATTTT
Source organism: Larimichthys crocea (assembly GCF_000972845.2). NCBI lineage: Eukaryota > Metazoa > Chordata > Actinopteri > Sciaenidae > Larimichthys > Larimichthys crocea. The sequence continues at coordinate 1,605,048 of NC_040030.1, read as the reverse complement.
AGGTGTTTTGAAGCAAAGACATCTTTAGAAAATGTATTTCTAGTCAAGATAAGAGAAAACAAATTACCAGAGTAATAAAATAGTCCATCTGGCCTTTTTTCAAGCATTTTGGCAAACAGATTACAAACCCTCTCCAATGTTTCTGAGATTATGAGCAGTCCTTTCATGAAAAATAGCCTTCTTCTTGAGTCATTGCAGTACAGTCTTAACCTTTTATGAATCTCATTTGCATATCTATTTTTAAATGCCGGTATAATTGCAACCAACGACCCACAATTTATTTTTTGTGGTTTATTGCACTTTTTAGCACTTTGTTTCATTAGTATGGACACAAGTTCATACATATTATTATAATTTGGGTTGTATTGATGTATAGCATATTAAAATGCTACAAAAAATGGCACTACAGCATGTAAAAATGTAAAGATACGCTCTGATGGACTTGTTCTACAGTAGGTCATAATGGGTTAATTGTGAAACCAAAGATAATCGGTGGTGTAACATGATTCTGCATGTGACAGATTGAAGAAAAAATCTGCGTCAGCACCATTCTTCCACAAGATATTCCCTCATTTGGTGTTTGAGGATCAAAAATAGTTGTTAAAATGACAGAAAAGGTCTAAATTTTATTAAATACTAAAGTTTTCCTTTGTCGATAGACAGGTAGATTTAGATCTACCAAATATCTCTGCACACCATATGTTTGGGGTTATGACACAACCTGATTGTGCCAATCACAGGTGAAGCTGAGCGACCGTGTCCTCTCCACGGAGCACGGCCTCCTCATCCGCTCCGTCCAGCTGTCCGACCAGGGCCTTTACTACTGCCTGACCACCGAGAACGGCTTCAAACGCACCGTCGCCAAGATCCGCCTGCGAGTGCTGAGCGAGGCCATGGTGAGCGTGCTGACAGACAAACAGCAGTCGCCGTGGGCGTGGGCCAGCTCGTTGCACCCTAAAGTCCTATTGGCAGCGTTCAGTCCAGCAGAGAGCCTGGCAGTACAACAGTACTGCAAAGAAAGGAAGGCGCTCCAAAACCTCCAGCAGAGGCAGCAGCAACCACAACCGCCCGGACCTCTAAGGGGGGACCTGGCCAAACTGAAGCCCCTGCTGGACCGGAGGAAGAGCCGCAACCGTCGCAATCACGTCCCTGAGGTCTGACACAGGAGGCAGAGACTGACACATCCACGCCTTCCTCTGTTTCTATACCCAGATCCACATTTTCCAACTCTCATCTCAAACTGCAGAGCTGCACCATGGACGCTCAGTAAAACGAGGAGGTGGGTGCGGGGAGTTGTTTATTCGGCAGTATCTCTATTTCTTGCATGAGGCACTGTGACCAGATGGCTGTGACATACACTAACGCACACTCACAGGCACCCACCAGCCGTTCATCACAAACTGAAGTGGCCCTGTTATGAGTGCCCACGAAACAAAAAACAGCGGTCTGAGTCTGATATTGCTTATGATAAACGCAGCTATGATCTTATCGTACGTTAGATATTAGAGGGGGTAACGGTTGGATTTTAGCACACACACAAAAAAAAGGTCATTTGAAATCATGATATTAAAAATCGAGGAGACAAAAGGGAGACAGATGCATGTTTGACAACGGGTGCCCTCTCAAAGTGTTATACTAGTGTCTTAGTAGATTCTACTCACATTTATATGTTTACTTTAAACTAACAAAAATGTCTCTGTTCAGTGAAAAACACTTTTCTCGTCACGGGTTGACAGCCTCACATGCTGTCTATAATAACTCATACAAAGCGCAGATGGTAAGATTTCCCTATTAAAAAAGTGTTAGATTCCAGCGCTGTAAGTTACAAACGTGTTAGTTCAAAGGCCAAACAAACAGAAATAGTAATAAAATACTGAGTAGAATAAGTCTGTGTGAGCTGTTGCAAATATCTTCCATGATCTCTCCTCATATTTATTCCCATTAGTCAGACAGTACATGCTAAACTCAGCTGTGTCATACATCTGTTGTTTCTAGCACAGAAGCATGTTCGTAGATATTCATAACTAACTTAGAGATCTCTTTAATGGTTGGTTAGATTTGAGTAACCAAACTCTAGCAGATGTGCACATTTTAGTTTGTGTAAAAACCTAAAAATATGGAGTTTACATCAAGGAGATGCTGAAACAATGACAATATCCTTCTTTGGATCCACGTTTTCCACATCGTCTACAGCGGAAGTGGACATATTTTTAAGTCATTAATTATCTGTGAGATAGACCTTTTGACATTATGTGAATAGACTTGTTTTTTTGCAGCAGCAGCATGGTTAATGTAGATAGAGATTATTTGTTGTTTGTGTACAGAGTATTTTTTTTGTCTGTTTCATCCTTTTTAATTTAATGTTGTGCCAGGTTTTGTTAAAAAAAAAAAACGTGTTTTTTCATTGTGTATATAATTTCAGCATATTTCACCACCTATGACTGTATCTGCAAATTGCGGAGACATACAGGATTATTTTTATTTGAGAAAAAAAAAGACTTTCTAGCTGTACTTCTTCCCTCATCTGCTCCACGTTTTAATAAAACTGTGTGACCGGCATCATGTCAGCTTCACGTCACTCGGTGTAATTTCAGTGTTTATGAAACGTGTATTTCTATTTATTAATGTCATGATAGCCCGAATAAATCTGTTCAGATGAATCTCAGTTTTACAGAAAGATCATGCATTTTATTGTCAAACATTTTTATCACTATGATTTCCCTCTGTCCCCTCCCACGATGGGCCATGTCATGCTACTGTATGAAGTCTTGTTATATTGTTTTAAAGGAACATTCACACTGTTATCACTATGTGATTTGGGGAAATAACCTTATCTGCTTACTTGCTGAGATTTCAATAAGAAGATTGATACGACTCATGTCTGTACGATAAATATGAAGCTAAAGCCAACAGCTGGTTAGTCTACCTTAGTGCGGAGACTGGGAAAAACAGCAATTCAACGTTGACTACTACTTGGCGGCACAGTGGTTAGCACCCCCAGTCAACTGGGACCTTTCTGTGTAATGTTTGCATGTTCTCCTTGTGTCTGCTTCCGGTTTAACCAAAGACCTGGTTAGTAGGTTAATTGGTGACTCTAAGTTGGCTAAAGTTGGCTCTCTGATGAACTAGCAACTTGTCTAGGCTGTACTCCACGTCTTGCCCGATGTCAGCTGGGATCAGGTCCAACCAGCCGCAAACGGTTATGGATAATTTATGGGTTTAATATTACGTGGATGCTTAAGAGGGTCCAGCTTTTCAGACAAAAACGTCTGTCCTAAATCTCAGTGGACAATCCCTCAAGGTTGCAAACTGCGCCACGTCAAGGAAGAAATGTAATGTCTGTTGTAATCTTAATGAAACGCATATATGTGTGTAACATGTCAGATTTGGACCGAACAGTAAAATCAACGACACGAGGAGGCTGCAGAGGGTCATTTAAAACCCATAAAATCTAAAAGAGGTCTCTCTGCTGGGCAGAAATACTGCTTTCTCACCAAACAAACCCAAGTACCGCTCATAACCACGGTGTAATCATCCCCCAGTCCATTTTTTTAATACTCTTTTTGATTTATGGGCCACTCAAGGTAAAGAGGAAACCAAATACTTTGCTTCAGCGTGCACAATGTGGAGGTTTGTTTCAACAGGTCTCTACTGTATTTTGGACTGAGTAGGGGGGTAGACCAGATTGGAACAACCCAACATTAGGAATAGGACACCCAGTGAAAAACTCTTTTTCAGATTTTATTCATTTTTGAAGGTACTAGCTCAGCAAATTACGTGAATATTGGTGTAAGGTTAGATTCATGTCCGTTTTATTGTACAGGATTTCTCATTTTTCCTCAGTGTGAATTGATGACCTGACAGTTCAGAGGAGTCTCCCCTCCCTTTAGACATCCCTGATTGAGCTAATGTTACAGTGTTTGCAATTAAAACAATATTTGGCAAAGGAATTCAGCTCTTTGAGTTTTACAAAATCACAGTATCTCCTCCTTTGTTATCAAAGGAGGTATGACATAAATAGCACTGAAATTCCAAAAAAGTGCAGGTCTATATCAAAAGGTTTGATGTCCCATAGCAGCTTAGATGCACGGTGCTCACACAACAACAGACACTTGGATCACACAAACTTGGATTGGTTTCCGTTCCTTCTCTTCAACACGCAGTAGAAGACAAAACACAGGACGAAGATGGCCAAACCGGTGCCCAGCAGCGCCTGCTGTATCATCTCCAACATCGCAACGCGGGAGAAGAGCTCCCTCTTAAACATGTCTGCCGTTTCGTCATCCAACGCAGCCGTCTGGTTACGGAGACAGAGAAAGAGTCACTGATTATTATGCATCCCAGGCTAGCAAACTATACACTGCACCGCTGCAGGGTTCCCATTATCTTACCTCATTCATCCAAACAAGGGGGAATATGGTGTAATCCTTGACTTTCTTAAGCACCCTGCAGAGAGAGAGTTCATTAGTTGGCATTCAGTCCATGATTATTGAGTCTTTTTTTTATTGCCTTTATTGATAGTACAGCTGAAGATAGACAGAAAGCAGAGAGAGGGGGAGTGACATGCAGTAAATTAGCCGTCTGATGCGGGATTCGAACCGGGGCCAGCCGCAGCGAGGACTGTAGCCTCCACACACGGGACGGCCGCTTAACCCACTACGCTACCGACCGCCCCTCAGTCCATGATTTTATCTGAAACGCTTGTGTCTGTCTATTTTCACAGTCCATGATTTTATCTGAAACGCTTGTGTCTGTCTATTTTCAAGTGACAGTAAGTTAGATAAGAAAACCATCTAACCACTTATGTGTATGCTAAATATGAAGCTACAGCCAACAGGTGGTTAGCTTAGCTTAGCACAAAGACTGGGAACAGCTACCTGTCTGGAGAGATCCATTTTTTTGTTTAATTAATAGGTAGTATATCTCAATAGGGTAATATGTACACATAAAATATATATATATATATATTATATATATATATATATATATTATATATATATATATATATGAAACTACAACCAACAGGTTATCCTAGCAGTTAGCTTAGCAGGTCATATAAAGCCAGAAAATTCAAGAAATTCACTGTACCAAACTGAAAAAAACAAGATATAATGTGTTACTTAGTGACTTTTAGAGGTTTTGGTTGGCAGGCTAGTTGTTTCCCCCTGCTTTCAGTCTTTATGCTAAGCTAAGCTTGCTGCATTTATCACACAGACATGAGAGTGGCCTCAATTTTAGCATTGAAGTTTTGTCAAGAAAGCAAATTCCCCAAACTTTCCCTTTTCGAAAGGTAAAACACAACTTACGTGATGACCTTTGATGGTCCGTACATCATGTTCACTTGAATTCTCTTGGCAAACCTCAAGGTGAAGCCGGTTGTCTGTTGGGAAAATACCACAAAAAAAGAAATAAGAATCAGAGTTGCTGCACCTAAAGGTAAAAAAAAATAAAAAATCACAACGATAAAAAGTTTAGAAGGTCTTACAGGTTCCACATCCAGGTAGGTGAAGTGGTGCTCCTCGCTGGGATTGAGGCCCATCACCATCTTATGCAGTAAGGGACTGCCATAAAGGAAGTGAGGCAGAGAGATGTAGATAGGTCTTCCTGTTTAGATGGCAAGAAAACAAAGACAACTTAAAATGCAGAATGATAAAACAGAAGTAGAAGATCCTGGATGGATAGAAGAACTGACCACCCTGGCAGGAACTGATGTCTAGTACTCCAGCTATGGTGCAATTCTTGGTGACCACTCGGTCTTTGCAGTAACACTGGTTGTCTGGGTTGACCGTAGGGGCGGCCAATGTGTCTGGCAGCAGGGAGTAGCGGTACACTTCAATCCCCAGCAGATCTAGGTTCTCCACAAAACTTGCTGGCACAGATCTGAAGACAAAACAACACAGAGATGAGTTCAAAAGTCTTCCAACATCTGTCCTTTGTGTACCTTTCAGTAATGATACCAGTACACGACTGTGTTGGTATTGGAAAGGCTCTGACCTCTAGTGGTTACCTTGAAGAAATTGCCTGGTTACAGTTCTCAAATTAAGACGTTAAACCTCCCGTCAGTTACACTTACTGGCCTACTTATTGGCCCACTTAATGTTAGTCAGACTAGATCAGATGAAATTGCATCCGCAAAATGAAATGTTTCATCACCTGCAGATGTCCGATGAAAAGAAATAGAGGGGTTTTTTCTTGTCCACAAAGGGAGGGAAAGACGAAGCATCTGAGAAAGAGGGGAGAAGAAGGAATCAGGTCAGAAACGTGATGGTGGGCATTAAGAGCTGCAGAAGTGGGTTGACGTATGAGCCACACCTGTCCCATTGATCATGTTACAGTACGGGTCATTCCAGAAAGATAATTTCCTGTGAAACAAAATTCAATTTGTCAGACAAACTTGCACGATTTGATTTAGGAGTCTGGCTGAATATCTCCTAAACTTTATTTACAATCAGACTCACTTCTCTCCTCGCCACCTGTCAATTACTCCCACCTTAGAGATGTCATCCTTTCCATTAAAGACATTGTAGGGGCCATCAAATGACTCGTTGTACTAGGGAAAGAAAAAAATATATATTTCTGTGTTACTACTAGTTCTTTTATGCATTATATGTATAAGTGTAAGTAATGATATCTGTTTACTCACATTTGGAAATAGAGCCAATACTTGACTCAACATGGGGTCTGTGTAACCCCACATGATTTCCTTGACTGTACGACGTTGGAATAAGGAGGAGTTGCTTGAGTTTATCATTTTCTCCACCACACCATGAAGAATTTTTGGGACCAATGAATAAGCTCCCTGAAAAGAAAAATCAAATACAAGCTTATAATTGCTTCATCGGTGATGGTGTCGATTATAAAAGGCAACAGTATCGTTCTACAGTGATACACATGCACAAAACTGATGTCATTGCCTGAGATAAGTCAATAATTAACCCTCTTTTATGATTACAAACAAATGCTCAAACTGGAATTGCTTACTTATTGGTTGAGCCTTATCAAAGTCTGAAGAGAACGCATAAAAGCTACGGATAGTGCTCGCATAAATATAGCCTGTCATTGCAAAATTATGATTTCCTTGTTGCTAATAATTTCCAGACTCCAACACAGCATCATCTTTGTGCCAGCGTCACATTTGTCAAGTACCATTTCTTGCTCAGGTTCATGCTGTTTTTACTACCTGACTTAAGTAATGTAGCTAATTTTACAACTTCTTCAAGGTTCTTGCTTGGTGTTTATACAACAGTTACGCTGAGGGTACTGAAATACTGCTGTCAAAGTTAGCCAGAAATTATATTAGATTATTCCTTAATTCATTATTTTATAGCCACAAGAGGGTAAACCAATACAATGAAAGACATCAACTGACCAAAAGACGCGACTCTTGCTGACTTGCTTGACTCAGTTGCTGGTACCCTTTAAAGCGGCCATACAGCTCATCCCAGTTAATGTGTCATGTTTTCATTACAGCAGCTAATTACTTGCTATAAATTTAAACTGCTCAAAATGCTCTAGTGTTTGCAAGCGCTCTTCTTCTTTCTCGCTAACCAGATTTCTCCTCCTGCTAACACTTGTCTAGTCTTCTTCTAATAACTGTGGCCATAGCTGTGGGTCATGCTATCTTTGCAGGTATTGTACTTGAAATTTGAAAAACACTGACTCTTGCAAAACAACATCTCTCTAGGTAAGCAATATCAGCATCCAAGAGATTTTTTCAAACCAACTTCAGTTACATAAATAGTTCCCAATCTCAATCCAGAAAAGTAAAACACAGAAATTAGCCCATTGTATCGGCTATTGTTGATAACATCTACGCTACTTGTCCGTTCATTACAAACATTCTTAGAGTCATTGAAGTAAACGCAAAAATTGTCCCACTGTATTTTCTTGCATTGTGCTATGAGAATAAAACACAGGTCCTCAATATGAAATAACTCTTCATGATGTAGTGCACTGTTTCCAAATCTGCTGGTCAGGGACCCTCCGTGGGGTTAAAGGGTTGCAAGATGATTGATAGAACAAAAACATACTGTATTTCTGTTGCATGTCGGTTGTCTTTTTGAGCCCTATAAATCACTGTGGTAAATTCAAAACTCACAAACAACCTGTCCAAAAAGGGACACCCGCCAAAAAAGCTAGCGAACCAGTAAAATGAATGGTTTCAGACCAAAGCAACCCAGGGAAGCACAGCTTGATTTGGCATAGGCTTGGCTTTAGAGGTACAGTGACTATTAACAGCAGAGCTGAGTCAAGACAGAAGTCGCCGCCCAGTGGGGTGACAATCACTTACAGCCACAGCCATGTTGAGGGTGGTGACTTTGTCTTCCTCTGGTCCTACTGACATCGACGGCTCAAAGATGGCACCGGACGGCAGCAGGAAGGAGACAGTGTTATTGGGGTTAAATGTGATGTTTTCTTTGGGAAGATATCTTGTCCTGCATGAGGAGAGAGGGTCTTCCTTTCATTAGAAGAGAGACAAATTTGTTTCAAAAATGATATACAAGAGGTAAACAAATCAACTTTACCTGTATGTGTAAGGTCCTTTTTCCACTACTACTGGAATCGCGCCATACCCCAAAACCTCCAGGGGGTTCTTCAAATCAAATAACCAGAACTGCCTGTACACCGTTCCGCCTACAGCCACCCAGTTGTCATAAGCTGTCGTTCCATTCTCAATGACAGCTTCCTAAACCACGCAAACACACAGACACAGTCTATTTTTAACATTCCTCAAGATTGCCAGCAGGCCAGCTACCCCACTGATACATAAAAGCGATGCGTGCTCTGTTATGAAAAAAATGTCCAAACCGTTTCAATTATTCTCCACAGTGCCTAAAAAGATAACAGATGCTGATCTTTTGATGGATGACAACAAGGCACACTTCCTGCACAGCTTCTTGTTTACCAGTTAAAGCAGCAGTCCAAAAAGCACGCCTCTCATTTCTCCTGATTCACCTTGATCCCTATGTACACACACACACAGACGCACACATTCACACACCCTCTGTCACTCCTTATGCTCCAGCCCAAGGGTGAAACTGAGCACCTTACCTTCTCCACTGTCTTCTCAATGATGCTGTTACCCAGTGGGATAAGGACACCTCCCAGGATGGCTACTGCCGCCCCAAACACAGCTCCGGCTATCAGCCCGCACTCTCTGGTACAGCAGCCCATGGTGGTGGTGTACGTTTCCCTTCTGTCCGACTGTGCGTCTGTCTGTCTGCCTTGCTTGCCTGGCAGACTGTTCTCCTTCTGCCTGTGTGTTTGTGGTGTGTGCTAGTATGTGCGGCTCGTCTGTGTGTTTGTGTCCCAGAGGCAGCAGCAGCACGGGCAGGCTGTACCATTAGAGGAGCTGACGGAGCAGTTGAGGCCAGGTAAAGGTACAGATACCTCTGGGAGGTGCCCAGGGACATAAGTGGTGTTATATAATGAAAATAAAAAAAGTTTAAGGTTCAACTGAGAGACTCTCTAGGTATCTATCTGGGCACTATCAGTGCTATGTGATAACAGCTACTATAGTACATGTGCAATAGTCTGAGAAGAAAGGGTGGAAGAAGAAGTAGTGCAGAAAATTCATTCAAAAAATTCACTTCTAACTTCAGACTCACGCCGTTTTTGATTTGTTTCATTCATTTTGTTATATTTTCATATCTTGTAGGATGTGAGATATCAGTTCTAGATATGCGATGACCTGCCTATGACCTTCATAGGCGTGTCTTTATTTCCAGCTTTCCTTCCTGTCTATCTTTCTCTCTCTGTTATTTCTCTTATCGCCTTGCTAAATTCTGCTCGTCTCAGCTACAGTCCTACCAGAAAAACACAAAGGGACATTTATATAACTTATTTAAGTTGTGCAGAGGCAGTTAAAAGCAGATGTGTGTTTGTGATTGTGAAATCTAATGGAAATAATTCATGAATTTCTTTTTATCTCTTACAGATATTTCCCCATGCTTATCTTGATTCACTGCTGATGGATACAAAGTGATTTCAAAGTGATGAGCCAGTCATTTTTCCACCCGCCTACCTTCGATACCCTTGAATCTTGCACAACAGTCACTTCGGTTTATCTCGTTGGATATGTTGAGTCCCTAATGGTCAAACTCCAAAACACTACATCCTACACTTCCCATAATGCAAATTCCTTACACAACCCCTCCCTGGTGAACACATGCGTCTTTCCACATCCACATCCTCACTTTGTAATCCATGTTTTTTTATTATAAATCTGAAGACTCAAGTCCAACCCAATGACATCACCATGGCAGCAACATGAGCTATTTTCTCCAACTACATAAAGCCCCTCTAAAGCTTTACTTCCAGGCTGTGCTGTCCCCCCCCCTGTGATGAATGAACTGCTCCTTAAGTGTAAAATTAGAGGAGTGCAGCTGCCCCTTTAAAAATGATGACATTTTAAAAGCCTTACAGCAGCAAAGCCTTTTTTCTTAAAGAACCCCTTTTCTACCATTGAGTAAAGAGATGACCCCTGACTAAGGGACACATATTATTGATGCTGCATATTATATTTAATGCGTAACATTACTACTGCAGTACAGAACAGCTGATAAACCGTACAACGCAAGTTGTGAGCACAAACATCTGCACAAACGTGTGTTAAGTAAGTGATTCCGATGCATTCTGAGAAGGTTAAGAGAAGGTCCTGTAAATATTGCAACAGGGACGAATTTTGAGATATTTCTGGGAACATTTTGTTCAATCATCTGCTTGTAGTATGTTTTTTCTTTTATATTTGTTTTCAACAATCATACACAATTATAATTTATAAGCTTATTCTTTGACAAATCTAGTGTTATCTTCTCCCTGATGCATTGTTCTATTAGCTGTTTGATAGTTTTAACAGCGTACTTTCCATGCAGAGGGTGAAAGCTCTACTTATTTAGATTTTTGTCCTAAATCTTAAATAATCAAATTTGAACTAATCTCCAATCTTAAATAATAATCTAAACATTTATAAATATATCACAGAAATGAATGAAATGCTAAGATAGATATATGTTTTTAAAAGTTTCTATACTGTTCTTAATATCAAGAAGCCTTTCAACCCTGTGTGAAGCTTTGGCGTCCTCTTGTGGGGGTTATGTGACCAGGTAGGGGACAACTGCCTTAAGGTGCAGCACTCCCAGCCCCATATATTTATATATATGTATTCTGTATACCCTACAACAGTACCCTGAAGTTGGATATTATTACCACTGGAGGGCAGCACCCTCATTCCCCTCACCCCTCACTGCCTGCCACCTTTCTGCCAAACACCTGTCTCTCCGTCTCTGCCCGTTCAAACAAACTTTCTTGTCAGAACAGTTTGAACTGGACGCTGAGTTTCACCTGACTGACTTTATTGTTGATCTAGTAAGTGCAACTTCAATGTTTGGATCAGCTTTGAGTTTGTATAGTCACACACACACTAAGCAAGCACAATGCGTTTGCCTGGAAGCAACTGTTATATCGATTAAAGCATCATTAATAATAACATTTATGTAAGCATGTTTTAAAGGCTTTCTCTCCAAACATTGTGATTTTTTTTTTGTTTTAAATTATACTAAAGACTAAACACATGGCCGCCTAATGAAGCCTTTTGAACAGGTTCTTGTCATGCTTCTCATTTTCCTGGCCTCCATTTCTTTAAAAACATACAAAGATGTTGTTGATAAACCATATTTGAGTCTAATATTGCAAAAAGGGCAGTGAAAGTATTTTTAAACTGCAGGAATATCTTACTGCGATGTCTCTGGTGTACATGCATAGCAAAGCCAGTCCACTTCTCAGCAAGAGTAGCACAACTGACGTCTTCTTCCATTGAAAACAAGAAAAAGGGCTGTGCCAGCATCTTTGGAAAGAGAGTTTATCAAATTTGAATAATTCATTTGGGTTTAAATATGTTTTATTATCATTTTTTAGTTCTGTTATGTTGATAAGTTAAACAAATGCATGTATCTCTACTCCTACTGAGGTCTGTTTTTGCCTGTATGCCTGAATTCTTTTATGATTTATTTATTCACATGATTGAATAAATAAATGTAACTGTACAGCACATAGCCATCCCCACGTTACCTCTTGCATAATGTATAAATTTGCACATGTACACTTTATAGCTATCTGAAAGGTGTTTTATAACTCTATGGTACATATTTGCATACATCTTTTATAAATAGGAACGCCGTCATTTTCAAAGAACACACATTCCCTCCACGTCTGTGGGTTTTTTGTCTCTGTTAGATGAAATGATATAACCTGTTTTGCCTAAGGGATACACCCTTTGGCTCTTGTTATCTCAAACCTGGAGAGAGCCTGCATGACAGAGAGAGGGAACCCTCCAGCCAGCATAGGATTAGAATGGAAAGGTCAACGCCACACATTTGCATGTGTTCCCAAAAAGCCACATTTGAAATGAAAATGACATGGAAAGGATGTTTACACCGCGGGGATTCGTGTGGAAAGTTTTGAAGCTGAACGCTGCCAACCTTTAGACCGACTGCTGTCTTTGAAGACTCGCACTAGACTTTGTCCAACAGGCTAAATTATTTAAACCACAAACAATGGTCATGTACAGATACATGGGCAGACTGCAGGTTTGGTTCCCATGGGAACAACACATGCAAGAAATGTAGGTTACATTAGAGCTTAAACAGGCAGTGTAGGTAATATGATCAGAGAAATATTAATATGTGTGTATAATATTGGAAATATATCTACAACATAGTTTAATATATCTCTTAAAGAATCACTCCTGTTATTGATACTGACAAGGTAAATGCTATGATCATAGTGTGTCAAAATAAAAGTCACATGATATACCCTATAATGGGAAAATTATGAGCTTTTCTATGGGTAGCAGTGAGTAAAGCCAAAGGGGTGCAGGTTTGAAATGCGATCCACTGTGAGGAGGTTTCCTGTTTGGGCGTTTACCTTCAAAATAAAAGTGTTTGACATTTAGTCATCGCACAGCGAATGTAAGCTCAGCTTCATGTTTGATTGAAGAAAATTGATGGTATATTTTACTGCACATAATAGACTGCAAAAAAATCCAATGAAAGTCCCATACCAACGTGTCGTTGATTATAAATACATATAGCATATATAACATATATGCATGTGTTGTGTAATATCCTCATAAAGGCCTATAGTAGTAATAAAAGATTCAGACTGTCAAAGTCAGCTATACTTTAAAGGTGACACATTTTAAGACAAATGTATACAGTACACTGTTTCCTTATCTTTGACAGATATGGGACGTGCATACCTTTTTAAAGGAAGTCAAATGTCTTTATCTGACAGTGGACAGAACATAGGTGAGAAAAAATGAAGAGAGAGAAGCTTACAACAAAGATCCACCGGCCAGACTCAAACAAAGGAGATTGCAGTTATAGTATATGGCACACTATCTCAACTACTGGATAACCAAGATGTCCCATTTGAAACCAGTTTGGCATTAAAATGTCATTGACCTGCTGTGATTTCTTTTGTTAGTTAGTTAGTTTTCTCATTATAGTCCAAATGTTAGATACATATATTGTTTTGTTTTTTTTAGATTCTTTCATCTGGAGGGATATTCAAGCATCCAGTTGCATTTGTTGCACTCTATTTAATGTTAATTTGTTCTTGTATGTATATATATGATTACTTGTTTAATTTAAACTGGAGTATTGTAAAAGTTGTAAAAAAGATTATTAAAGTATTTCTGATTCTGATTGATTGTGATTCTGATGAAACACAGTAAACATATATTAAAACTAACATATAAGATAAATCTGGATTTAAATTAAACATGTGCAGAGAAATTAAACTGTCCTAGGAAATCAAACTGTGCTGAGACGAATAGAATAAAATTCTACAAATATATTAAAAAAAACTATAAAAAGTAAAAACAGAAATACATTTCTTTATAGAAATAAGAAATAAAACTACAAATAGAGATTTTAAAAAACTATATATAACTAAATTAGGCCGTATACAAGCAGAGGTAGTGCAAGTCATTTATTCATTTATTAGAGTCAGTTATTGCCATAAAAAAAATACAGCAGAGGAGTTTGTTGTAATCAACTTTATTTTGAAGAACCGTAGCGGAAGTGTGTTTGTTGTTACTAACGGCGCACACCGCGCTGCTCTCTCTCTCTCTCTCCAGTCGGGGCTGTAACACACAATACTGGCAGTCGCCGCCGCAACGAATGGAGGCGAACGGGTGGAGGAGACATCACCGAGGAATTTGTCCGCTGTCCAGATAGCTTTCACTCGAACAGAGGGCGGATTTAAAAACCGAGAACACTTCAGCGAAGAGAAGAAACGAAACGATATATATATATTTTTTAAAAGAAAGTCGAGCCGCTTCCCTTTTTTCTCTCCTCCCCTCCTCTCTGGTGAACACATCGATCGCCTGTCATTTAAAAAAAAAAGGGCGTGTGTGTGTGTATGTGTGTGTGCGGGGCAGTTTTTAACCGTTTCATGTAGGTATATATGGTGTTTTAGATATATATATTTTTTTATACACACACATATATATATATACTCCATCTGGGTGTGAAGGACACGGTCGAAAGATGGGCTGCACGCTGAGCACGGAGGACAAGGCGGCGGTGGAGCGCAGTAAAATGATCGACAGGAATCTGCGGGACGACGGGGAGAAGGCAGCCCGGGAGGTCAAGCTGCTGCTGCTGGGTAAGGAGCGGGGATGTCCGGGGTGGTGGTGGTGATGGTGGTGGTGGTAACACTCGGCTTATTAAGTCGGTGGACTAACTTCACCCACCTGCTTTGGGTGAACAACATTAATGTCGCCTTTATTTATTCATTTATTTATTTATTTTGGACGGTTAACGGTTAATTTTACGTGTCAGTTAACGGCAGTTTCAATTCCGCATCGCTGTCAACTCCGGTCCTTGAACGCAACACGATACTAGGCAACACACACAATTATTTTGTATTATTTAAAATTCAAAATACAGTACTCAGAAACACACACATGGCAAGTTTCTTTCTTTTTTCCCCACCCTCTTGTTGGCATTACATCCATTGAATTGCCTCTGTTGAACATTTGTATTGACTAAATCCTTTTCAACAATGGCACATTTCCCCCCTTCCTCCAAACCCATGCCATGCAGGGAAAACAGGCCTCATCAGGAGGAGGGAGCGGGGCCCAGCCAGGCCCTGACTTTTGTTTGGAAACTTTGTTGGGTACAGTCACCAAAGTTTAAAACCTGAAATGCTTTTTATTCTTGTATTTATCTACAGTTTTCCTGTATTTTCTCCTCTTCCAAGACCGTGCAGAATTGTTTTGGCGTCTTATTACAATAATAAAAGTCACAAAATGTAGTTAGGAGCCTTTTAAACATTGAGGCAGCCCATTTGAACTAAATTGCTTAACTTGTTTGACACAATGTGCACCAAACCTATTTTGGTAAATTGAGATATCTCCCCTTCAATCAACCACAAGAATGTGTCATGTACGCCCATTGACGTCGTTTATACCTAATTTTTCTATTCACCTCGTGTGTTTTGTCACGTCATTGCACGATTATGCAAACTGGAAGCCATGTGTGAATTAATGGCATTACTTACATGTCGGGAAACACTGTTATCCTTGTAAATAGAGACCGTAGGTGAAAAACTTTTCCATCAGTCCACCCCTCACCCTTCCTTTAGCTTTGGGAAATGTTGACATGCACACACATGGTATGTGGGTTACCAGGACACGAAGTCTAAAGCCAATAACCAATACGAGGCAAACACCTGACAGAAGGCACACAATAAGAGCTGTTAGTGGCTTTTGTGGGCAGATTTGGGAGCCAGGGAGAAAGATCAACAACATTTTTGCCGTGTCCTTTTTGAATAAACTGCGACACTTTTTCTCCCGTGACACAATGTCTTCACATTTCTCATTGTGTTGGTGTCTGAACAGGAGTGTGCATATTTCCTTGCCAAAGGTACACCGCATTCCTCAGGTGCTTGGAGGGCTTGATGGGGCCTGCTGATTGAAAAGGCGAGCAAGTTAGTTCAAGTTTCTGCTATGTTGCTGCAGGCTGGAATATAAGTTTTTTTTATTTGCTGTTGCTCTCAGATCTTATGGCGCTAACCACTCTGTTTTTTTGGTAGAATAGCTTGTTTTTGTCGGTCGGTCGCGTGGCTACTTTTGGCACGCTTTGTGTTTGATCCGCTCGGTGTGTGTTTGATCCACTCGGTGTGATAAACTCCTCGGGTTACCGCCCCGAAGAAGTGACACACAGACACACACACAGGAGGCTGGAGAAAGGAAAAGAGGGGATGTAAGAGGAGAGCACGGTTAATGACCGAAGCATTAAAAATGAAAAAGCTCGGCTGCAGAGAAAACAAGCAGATGGAGGAGGAGGAGGTTGAGTTAAGAGTTTGTTTACCTCGTGGGTAAACCGTTGCTAGAAATATACCTCAAGTATACTTTTCTCTGAACGCATCACGTGGCGTGGTAGTAAAGAAGCTGACGGATGAGCGCGCCTGTGTACCTCACGGATGTGAGCAAGCGAACCTGTGGTGATCCGGTGGTCAGGTTCATGTGTTGACCACCTGGTTCTCCATCCAGCCCTGTCTTTGAATGTTAATCACAGGCTTTCCGCGGCTCGCCGGCATGAAATCATTATCAAAAAAACTCCATTTGCATGAAAAACGATTTGAATCTTTGTGCTGGCACAGGCTCAGGTGTCTCTTTTTTTGTAGAAAAAGGAGAGCGAGAATGTGATCTTCCAACATATTTCTCATTTAGCGCTCAGTCTTTATTTGGCTCTCATTTTATTTCCATCATCTCCGGGACCCAATTATCCTACTATTCATATCTACATGCTAAAATAGATTACAATCTCCTCAGCCTAATTACTCTTTCTATAGCTGTCGCGCAACTGTGGGAAGATTTTATTAATAATCCTTAGCCTTTGTCTAACTTTTGTCATTGTTCTCTCTTTTAATCTTTTCCATATTTCCCCCTTTTTTTCTTTTTTTTTACAGTTATGTAACCAGTATTGCCAAACATGCGGCGCAGCGTGGTCATGTCACTCATCTCGGGTCTCTTCCCCCCTCTTCGTAATAAACACAGACAATCAACGCAGTTCAATCGTTCACATTCCTTTAGGGCCATAAGCATCTTTGGACGTTTCCGTGAATGCACCGATGTCTGTGTGTGCGTGTGTGTGTGGGAAACAATCTTTTAGCTATCGACCAGCGCCTTGCCGGATCGATCCCTGTGGTCATTTCCCCCCCGGTGGGGTAGCATTGCTCGGAGGCTCCTGGAACTTTTTATGAGTGACTCATACTTAAATCCCTCCAGAGAGAGAGAGGGAGGAAAAAAGAGGAACTGGATAGCGAGGGAGAGGAACAATAAATCATATAGGGACAATGAGTGTATGAGATGGAGATGGAGAGAATGTAAAAGAGGAAGAAGGATGTATATGATGGGATAAAAGTGGAAAACGGAGAGCTCACATTGAGCTCATGTGGCATCACTAATGTGGTGCCTCACTCAAGCCACGGACTTCTCACCTAAAAGTGGACGTGAACCCACAGAAATGCGTCTTCATCGCCATTGAAAGACATTTTCACCAACTTTGCAAAGATCACAAGCAGCAGACATATGGTAAATCTATAAACGGAGGCACGGGGTAGCCATTTTAATCATTCATCTCCATGATGCCATTGTTACAGAGCATTTCTCGTCCTCGCTGCCGTCATACTTTAGTGGAAGAGGGGCTCCAAGAAGAAAGATGTGTTTGCGGTCGGGAGATAGAAACAGCTCTGTTCTCTGCGGTAGAAGAAGAAGAAAAAAAAACCCTCCATTTTCACTGGAAGGGTTAGCTCGGATTTTCCTAAAATAGTTTGAACCGCTAGAAACAGAAACCAGCTGCTCCAGTGGTTTTTCGAGTCCGTAGCTGTATTTTTCTTTTTTTGAGGTGGGCGTATCAAAGCTGTGGGTAACATGACTCTGCATGAGGAGCGATAGGTCAGGCCTGTGGTGCTGTGTAACCCTTAAAGGTCTATGTGGGACGCCCCTGTGTTTTGTATTGCTCAGGCCGAGAGGCTTTGACAAGATCCACACCCTAATGATATCACCCAGCCGCTTCTATAAACACATAGCCTCGATTATGATCAATGAGACGTAAGGCTAAGAGTCTGGATTTACGGTATTGGCCCAGTTTTAACCGTCGAAACGCTTGGTGTCATAGCAGTTCTGCTTCTGGATGAACCGTCTTCCCGCGAGGATCGACTGCTAGTCGTGACAGAAACATTTTCAATGACACATTTTTCGCAATTAGAGGTGATTCAGACATTTACAGTAATGTTAAATTCCCTGAATGATTCACCAAAACGTCACTGTTTATTATGCCTCGGTGATTTCTCATCCAACGCGACGCACGTCATCCCGTTGGCGATTTGACAGCAGATTATCACCTGTGCTCGCGTCGTCCGAGCAGCTAAAACCAGGGAATATTTAGATTTTTTTGCTCGATGAAAGGCTGAGAGAGAGGGAAAAAAATAATAAATTGTCAGAATAGCTATCACTAATGATTGCAGCTCCATATGTGTGGCCTGTGCTCATTAAAATCCTGTCAATAAAGGATATTTATTGGCTGAGAAAGCCATAGAAACGACTGAGAAAGCATGTATTTTGTGTCTGTGATCACAATATAGCATTTCTCATGATCTGACAGCATGTTATCACATTTCAGCAGCTAAAAAGTGAATATTTAGACTTTTTGCAATATAAAAGGCTGGAAAAAATGATCAGAATAGGTGCCTGTTGATTCACTAATCATCGAGGCTCCACATGTGTGGCCTCTGCTCATAAAACCACGTCAGTGAAGTATATTTCTTGGCATAGAAAGTCACATTATTAGCAGTCTGCTGGAAGTTAACTTTCTAAGAAGGCTTCTTTGAGCTTCACAGCTCGCCTGAAGTGCATTTTCGTGCGTCCCACACCGAGAGGCCACAGCGTCGGTATGTGAAGTGTCTTTGGCATGGTCCAAACTGGCTCTCGGGGCATAGCCGAGGGGCGCGACCGTGCCAGCTCATGGGGCTCAGCCGTGCCCAGCCGAGCAGCATATCTTGTGTGTGCCGTTCCCACAGGGGATTCGCACAGCCGGTGTTTGGCCCTCGGAGCACAGGGAGCTGCCACTGTACCATCACCCTGCTCCGGGGCACTCCAGGCACCCGAGTGGTGACACGTAATTAAAATAATGTTGCCTCGGGTGAATATCATCCAATTATAATGAAGGTGAAGTGCCATGGCTGTACTATCGGCATGCACTTATCGCTGAGGATAGTTGGTGTGCAGGATTCCACACAGGTAGTGAGCGTATTACAGCAGGTTGCACATATATTTATGCATTCATCTGTATAAATAACACTTGTTGCTGACAGCGTGAAGTGCGCTCATCTACAAGTGGCATGTGTCAAAAAACATTGTGAGTTTTTTGCAATCTCCAGGAAAGTGGAAGTAGATTTGCCGGATGATTTGTTACGTAAGATGCCATCTCGCCTCTGCTGACAGTATCACAAGGTACATATCATGGTGTGCTTCCACTTCCCCTTTTCATCCTGTCGTTTCTAGAGCTGAGACAGAAGCTGGAGGTGTTCACTCTGGGAATAACCTGCTCCCGAGTGGTCTGAGAAATCTTTCCCCACCGGCAGAGGAGCGTTACATCACAGACAACCGGCCAATCGGGAGCGGCTATAACCAAAGCATCCGCTGCTGTAACACGAGTGCACATTAGTAGATCTAATGTAGTTCATGGTAATGTTGGCCATTAGAGGACATGAGTCAGACTAACGTGGTTTACGAGGACGTCAACACTTTGATCGATGAAAGCAAAAAAAAAAAACTTCCAAGTGACCGGTTTATGGGGACATGAAGTACAGTAAAAGAGCAGCTTATGCATAATACATACACACACACACACACACACACACACAAGAGAACCACAAAGCCTCCTCGGGTGACTATGGCCTCACACTAAAGATGTCCTGGATACAACAAGAGCGGTTGCCATGGCGCCGTGACGTTTGAGAGATCCGCGAAAAGCAAAACCCGACAGTCTGATTCCCTTCATCTCTCCCTCCCCCCACCTTTTGCTCTTTTTTTTTTTTCCAGCACGGCGTCGTCTCACGTAGTTGAGACAAGCGAGCTAATTGGTATATTACGCTGGAGCTGCATGGAGCCGAGGTTTCTAGACTCTTTTTAACTCGTGGTAATAACTGTGGTAACTTTAACACCCCGTGCAAACTGCCGGGTCGTAAAAACAGACAAAAGCCAAATAAATGAACTACATAGCATATTTAAACATGTAGAAGCGTATTTGAAAAAGCACATAAACCAGGAAAATGACCAAATCTGAGCAAGTAAACAAAGTTTGGTGGGTTAAATGCTTCTGGTGGGGTTTGAAGTCACATAGAGGACGGACCAAAACAGCATCGCGGACGTGACGTGCCCGGTGGGGTTTCAAGGGAAACTCTTTGTACTGTAACACGTGATATTTGGAAAGAAATGTTCCTTTTAACTCTACATGTGTATTTTTGTATTTTTTATTTTTGTTACTTTGATTTGCAGCCTAAAACTAAAAAGTCAAAAAAGAAAAAAATGTCTTCTTATATTCACCAATAACACAAAAAGTATTTCACTGAGTGTCTTTTTTAAAGTTTTTTGAATCATACACACCCCAGGTTCCACACACTCGTCTCAGTTCTCCTTTGCTTGATGTGGTTAAGCCCCAGTTTCATTTTCACGGTTCTCCGTCATGCCGTTTGGCCACATTAGGTCATTTCTATTAAAAAAACTCTGAAGCAGGAGGAAGTGAGCTGGTTGACGTCAGCGTTAAAAATGGATAGGAAAACTCTTGATGTTAACTTCAGTGTTTCTTTCTGTGTCTCTTCCAGGTGCTGGTGAATCGGGGAAAAGCACGATCGTGAAGCAGATGAAGTGAGTTCGTTTTGCTGCTGTCGCATCTTGTCAAACAATCACAACAAAGTTTGTCCTCTGTCTCCATCCTCCCTCATCAGATATGCGTACACAAACAAACTGTGTCAAACACCAATCATGCTTTCACGGCGTCTCTCCGGCTAATATTCCGCTCTGCGACTCGCAGTACAAACCGGTACCGCGCATAATGGATCATGAACACAACCCGGCAAGAACACATTAACGTAGACGCCGCCCCATACATCATCCGCACGCCGCGTGTGTCCTGCATATGAATTAGATTTTTAATAAACACTCATCAAACAGTAGACGCACAGAACACACGGCGGACGTGGCGGCAGCTGTTCAGCTATGAT
Source organism: Larimichthys crocea (assembly GCF_000972845.2). Taxonomy (NCBI): domain Eukaryota; kingdom Metazoa; phylum Chordata; class Actinopteri; family Sciaenidae; genus Larimichthys; species Larimichthys crocea. The sequence goes on along the minus strand of NC_040030.1, from coordinate 1,583,751 downwards.
ATTGCTTTTTCTCTTTACCCGTGAAGGGCGTAGAAATGTTATTCGACTGACAACGAACAGTCATAAATCCACTAGATTTATGCTTAGACATATGACGGTACAGTTCCCCTCTGATATAACGACACTATTTACTTTACAGTATATACTTATTGTAGCATAATACAGATAACATATTACATTTATGTCAGTCATGCTGGGGGAAGCTGCTTATTTCTGATCTTGTCTAGATGTGTCGAGATATTCTATATTTTTCTTTTAGATTAAATAACAATTCAAACAGTTACTTTGATTGATCCAAAATTATTTTTATTATTTATTTTATTATGATTATTTATTATTATAATATATAGTTATAATATTATGAATTATTTTTTTTATTTTTCAAGAATTTTCGGTTTCTGAGTTGTGAAGATTTGCTGCTTTTTTTTGTCTGTTGTGATAGAAAAGTTCATTTTTAGGTGGTTTTCTGACATTTTATAACCCATTAAGTTAATTAATTAAAAAAAGCAAAAGACAGATTCATCGGTAATAAAAACAATTGTTACTTGCAGCCTGTAGACTGATATAGCTTACTCCTCTACGCCTTGGGTCAAAAAAACTAATAAAAACACATCACTGTCACCGGTGCACTGGCTGACATGTTCCTTCATTATATTGAATATGGGCTCTTAAGATTTATTTTGAGTCAATCCCACATACACCGGTCTGCTGCCATATATATATATGAGCACACCAAATCCAGCGCTGGAAATAGTAGACTAGAGTGTGTAGTTGTGATCTGTAGGGATGTTTCTGTTACAGAATAAACTATAAATTCCTCTGTTTGTATTTGTACGATGAAATAAATGATGCTTTTATCCAGACAGTACAAAAAGCTTCTTTTGTATGTGTGACCATGATTTAAGCAGATATAAATGTGGAGCATAGAGATCAGGGGCTGTTTTGGTCTAACAATATCTCTGCCATGAGCGTGTAAGGTCATGGTTTCAAAGGAGATATTGAATTGGACAATAAGTGGTTTCCAAGAAAGCTAAAAAAAAAACAGACGTCATCCAGTGGAGAGAATCGCCCATGAAAAGATGTTTTCTCTGCGTGCAACGACAGAGTTTGGAGCAGTTTGGTCGCTGTTGTTTGTGTCTGTATCGGGCTAAGTTTGACTGCTGATCTCTTCTTTGTGTTTTTTTTTTTTTGTTTTCTGCAGGATCATCCACGAAGCCGGCTACTCAGAAGAGGAATGTAAGCAGTACAAGGCTGTGGTCTACAGCAACACCATCCAGTCCATCATCGCCATCATCAGAGCCATGGGGCGCCTCAAGATCGACTTCGGCGACGCCGCAAGAGCTGTGAGTGACAGAGAGAGACGGGAGGAGGTTTAGAGTAGAAACATGGATCGAGTTTGTGGTGTTGGAAAACAAGCGGGCACTAACATTCAGTAGTTTCCCAGCAAGGACTCTTGGGGAAAGTAGCTTTTAGAGATTTCGTGATCTTTTCTGTGACTCGCTTTCCAGCTCAGTAGCACATTAATCTTAACTACGCCGGTGGTGCAACGACTTTAAACATTGATTTATGACATCTACGCGGCGACTCTTTTCCAGGACGATGCGCGGCAGCTGTTTGTGCTGGCGGGCTCGGCAGAGGAAGGCTTCATGACGGGGGAGCTGGCTGGTGTCATTAAGCGGCTGTGGAAGGACGGAGGTGTTCAAGCTTGCTTCAGCCGTTCCCGTGAATATCAGCTCAACGACTCGGCAGCATAGTGAGTCACACACACACAAACACACAAGCAAGCAAGCAAGAGAGGTAACAGTTGCACGGTTTGCCAAAACCATTGAGTCACTCACTGAAAGGACTCAATGGTCCTCCATGCACCTAATTTATGTCAACAACTTTTAATGACGAAGTCTTCCACATCGGATGACCGGCCCATTCCGCAGCAAACACACAGCTGCAGTTGCCAAAAGCTACAGTGCCATGCGTCCGTCTGGACTTTCGCACTGTCAATATTTGCTCCTCCTCGACCAAAGCTTGAAGAGCCACTGGCTGGCTTCAATCTTTGACCTCACACCTCAGCACAGGAACATTTGCCACGCGCTTAAAAAACAAATGCAGAGAAAAACTCTTTTTTTAAAAAATCTTTTACATATTGTGCAATAGACCTTGGAGTCGAAATAAAACAAATGATATCATCTCAACTGCAGCCCCTGTGTGTTTTGTGGGGAGGAAGGACGGTTGTCTTGTTTTCGTGCTGCAGAACAATCATCGGTTACGCGGTTTACGTCGCAGGCCGAGGGAGCTGCTGCAGTCGTTCACTCTCAGTCCATTTTCGAATTGGTTCTTCTAATCCTGCTGTCCTGGGGCTTTTCATGAATAGGAAACAACATTGCTAAACCTTGTGTGTGTGCGTGTGTGTGTGTTTTTTTTTACTCCACTTAATACCATAGAAGACAAACAAAAAGGCTTGTTTGCGTGAAAGGGGGGAGATTACTCGTGTTTGCCCACTTGCAACCAGAGGTCACTAATCTCTTTCCCTTGTAATTTATCAGCAGTAACCTTGAGGTATTAGTTCGGGTCATAATACAACCCAGAGGAGTGTAAAAATGCAAGTTTATGTGTAACGGCTCATACAGCAGTGACAGCATATTAAAGCTGTGAGCAGCAACAGGAAGGTCAGGAAATGAGAAAAGATTCTATAAAAGTTTAGTTGCTATACGAGGTTGGAAGATGACCAATTTAATGCATCATGCAAAAAAAAGGATCCTCTAACAAAGTAACTAACATACCTGCATAGGCAGAATATTGACAGTCGCATTAACAGTTAAATAGGCAATAGCAGCTGACTCTTACAACACTTTTTAAAGTTTACGTTGTTGCATTACGATCGGTGGAATTGTTTTTTGTTTTTTTTTTGGGCCTGGAAAGTCTTGAGAAATTCTCTGGGGTGTTACAAGAAGAGCAAAAACCTCCATGCTCGCGTTTACAACCATTAGAACACTCGAGCCGATCCCGGCAGGTATTCAACAAAATGTGGGACAGCACCCTGGACAGATGGCTGAATAAACACATTCACACTTCTGTGTGTGTGTGTGTGTGGATGCAGGGATTTTCCAATTCAGCTGTAATTCTGAGGAACCTGAGGGGGGAATCCACCGAACACGGAGAAAACAATGCACACACATCACCAGAGCTCAGGTTTAAAAAACCTAGGAGCGGCTCGCCGTGAGGCCGTGAAGCTGTAACACACGGCTAAGCCATCATGTTTTTAAATTTACCACAGGCAAGCGATGTCGCTTATCTCGTAATTTCACTGCGCGTTTAGCTTTTTATCGCCCGCTTACTTTGGGTCAAATCTCATAATCAGGTATTGTTCAAAATAATATGCTGAGCTCATTTCCTTTTAAGATGCCTGAAATATGGACCTGCTTTATCACGAATCGCACTGTTGTGACCTTGATACTTCTGACACATTTTCTCCAACTTGTTTCCCTCCTCCTTCCTTCTTCTCCTTCTCTCTTTGCTGTTTTCGTTTCCCCCTCCTCCTCCTCCTCAGCTACTTGAACGATTTGGACAGGATATCCCAGGCCACCTACATCCCGACTCAGCAGGATGTCCTGAGGACCCGAGTCAAGACCACAGGCATTGTGGAGACGCACTTCACATTCAAGGACCTGCACTTCAAGTGAGAATTTATTCGCTCTGGCTTACGTTCAAAGTGTTTCACGCGATGGCTTAATTAGCTCCCCTTCCTGTTACTGACTCACTCACTCCCGTTAAAGAAATTCCCTTTTTTGTACGCTGCACAGCTGTTAGGTTGTGACACGGTCCGACGAGAAGGTGTCGTGAGCATCAGCGATGACCCAGTTGTGGAACGAGAAACAGGAAGTGGGGGCAGCAGACGTGATGATATCATGACACCAGACGTTTTGGTAGCTGATGCCAGTGATATCGAAGTTCATACTGTTGGCCAGAATAGAAACATTGTGTTATATGATCCACAAACACAACTACAAAAACCTCTTATGTTTCTTCACACCATTGTTGTCACTGTTGTATATTGCAACACGTCACAGCTCTTACATAAGACAGTCATCGCTCTGTAATATAGGAATTACACAGAAGCAGTGAAGTGTTCATGTCCCAACAGTTTAATGACTAACTTTTTCAGCTGTGAGGGCAAACAGAAAGAAAGGGGACTGACCTGCTGAGCCGGGATGTCGTCGTCATTCACATGTTTTGACAAGTCTTCTTTTTAAGCACTAATTAAATATTGATTACTTTCTTTTGACGATTCCTCTCCTGCCTTTGAAGCCAGAGTATTTCCAGGCGTGGCTTTTGCAGTTTAGTAGGAGTTGTTACAGGAGCTAATTTAGCCTTTTGCTGGTTCTCTTGCATGATTTTTTTTGTTTGTTTTTAATCTTTATAGTTGGGTTTGTTTGTCTAGAAATACATGAAGATATCTGACTTGCAGAGATCGTGCCACTTTGCTGTACATTTAGTCAGAATGGCACTACATTAAACACATTAAAGTCCATCTAAAGTAAGAATAAATGTGTCAGACCAAAGAAGAAAGTGTTATTAACCACCCAGCCAAATTTGAATGATTAAAAATATCGACAAGTTTATGAAATCAGGTGTCGAAATCAGGTAAAAATGAGCAGCTAAGCTCCAGGACTGTGGGGGCGTGTCCGCTGAATGAGCTGAAGCCCCGCCCACTCGCGGGAGCATTTAAGCAGCCGTTTTGAAGTGACACGTGTCAGATGAGTTCAGAAAATGACATGACAAACTTTGAAACACTCTGAGCTGAGATGAATTCATCTCCATCTGTCCTGCTCAGGGTGGCCTCAGCGTGTCATCGAGCCACCCTTTAAGGACCGCCCACAAAATCCTGGACTGAAAACTGTTGTTTTTTTTTAACTCCCCATTTCAGTAACATCGTTCAAAGTCTTTTTCACGGGTTTTCAGCAACTATTTTCCAACATATTTAAAGAAATAATTGCCTTTAAACAGTAAGTAAGCAATTAAATGCTCCATTAGACCATTTTCACAGAGCCAAAGACTCTTGAGTATGCTCTTATTTTGAAGCAACAATGGACAAAGAAAAGCTTTTATCACTCTCTGCCATCACTGACCACCGCAGCAAACTCTTCGGGACATTTATTTTTAACCTTGGGTTTCCTAAACACTGCTTGTATTATGTTTGTGTGTTTACTTCTTTGCTCCCTGCAGAATGTTTGATGTCGGTGGTCAGCGGTCTGAGAGGAAGAAGTGGATCCATTGCTTCGAGGGTGTGACCGCCATCATCTTCTGCGTGGCCCTCAGCGACTATGACCTGGTGCTGGCCGAGGACGAGGAGATGGTGAGTGCTCAACATCCGCGCTGACGCACGGAGGCGCTTAATAGCAAAGCACTCTGTGTTTCGCACACAGCGGGAACACTGTCTCTGCTTTCCTGGAAATCGTGACGAATCGGAGGAGGAGAGATTAAAGGACGGGTCAAGATCTCTGCATGTTTACGGAGCACGATAATCAGCATCACCCCTCCCGCCCCCCTCTTTGTTTTTGTCCTCCCTTAGAACCGAATGCACGAGAGCATGAAGCTGTTCGACAGCATCTGCAACAACAAGTGGTTCACAGACACCTCCATCATCCTCTTCCTCAATAAGAAGGATCTGTTTGAGGAGAAGATCAAGAAGAGTCCTCTCACCATCTGCTACCCAGAATACGCCGGTAAGGCTTTTAGCTTAGCTTAGCGTAAAGACTTGAAATGGGGGGGAACTGCTAGCCCAGCTGTGTCTACAGGTAACACACCCTGCCTCTTATTACCACGTTGTACGTAGTTTCTTGAAAGCACAAGTGGTTTTTATGGAGGATTATGTGGATGATTTCTTGGCCCGGGTGCAGCGTTTGTTATCACATTATGTTGGCAGAGACTTGAGGAAGCTGCTGCTCCCAGCCAAGAAACAGTTTGGCACATGACCCTCCATAAAACCACAACTTGTCGATTCCACACTTATTTTTTTCCTCGAGTTAAAGACACAAGATGCATATTAATGTGTGAGCTTTTGTCCGACTGTAATCACATGACGGGAAGAAAACCGCTCGCACAGTTCTTAACTCTTATGTCTGGTTAGCAGGATGAAGCCCAGCCATGTCACTCAGTCCTCCAACAATACAAATGTACAGTTTCAATGCCTTTTCCTATGTTGTGACTTCCCGCAACTTCCTGCTCCCGGCATCCTTTTCCAGGCTCCAACACGTACGAGGAAGCAGCTGCCTACATTCAGTGTCAGTTCGAGGACCTGAACAAAAGGAAGGACACCAAGGAGATTTACACCCACTTCACCTGCGCCACGGACACCAAGAATGTGCAGTTTGTGTTCGACGCCGTCACCGACGTCATCATCAAGAACAACCTGAAAGACTGTGGCCTGTTCTGAGGGGGAACGGCATGAAGACGACGAGCTTTTTTTTTCTTGGTAAGGAGCTCTTTGTCATCGTCGCGGTCTGAGCCTGTCCCCCGTGTTCTAGTTTCTCTCTTTGAAATGTGTTTAACAAATCGGCTTGAAATGATTTGTTGTTGAGCTTAAGCATTCAGAATTACGGAGTAGCCTCAGTGCAGCTGACCACAAAGACGTGCCGTAATCCATCATAATTAAACGCGTAATTTAATCACCGAATCGCTGAAATCAGCTCCTTCTTTTTTTATCAAAAGGCTTAAATACATTTTCTGCTCCATTTTAGATGTTTTGGGAACATGATGGAGCCGTCTCCTCCTTCCTCACCTCCTTCATGTGTCCTCTCTCTCTCCCCTCTTCTCTTGTGTCCTCAGGCAGTGGAGCCAGTTTTATTGTGCATCTTTGGTGGGGAAGATGAGAAGAGTCGGGAGGATCAGTCACGGACCAGTGCTGTACTATATGCCACTTTTAAACAGCTTTATTTATGTTTTTGTCTTGGAACATTTTGAACTAGCGTTGCAGCATTTGTGTAGGATGTTTGTATCATTGTAAAAAAAAAAAGCCTCACCGCAAAACTTTTCCGCACATTGTTTTTTTAATTTCATTTTAAAATTTACTTTCCATTTTTTTTGTTTTTAATTTCCGAGGAGATCACGTTCTTTGCTGTTCCTTCTGCCGCTGTCTCTGGAAAAGGAAACTTTGCTGTTGGTGGAAATGTTTCTTTTCTTCCTTCCCGACCAACCAAAAAAAACAACAACAAAAAAAAAACAATAGGGGAAGAAAAGGGGGTGGTACAACTTTTGAGTCCAGTTTGTTGGTACTTGTGCCTTCGCATGCATTTTACTGCGGTCGTAGTCACGATGCTTGTTCTGTTGCCTGCTGAATTGTTCTAAACATAAAGAGGTAAACTGTTTTCATATGTTAGTGTCCCTGCTATCTTCTATGTGCACACCACTGAGCTATTGGGAGGAGGAAGATTTCCCTCTGGTCTAAAAGGGTACATGGGTCTCCATGGTGACCAACATGTAGCCTCCACAGTCCCCTAACCCACACCCCCCCCCACCCCTCCCCACCCGCCATGACAATGGAAGGCCTACTGGCCGATCATGCAGTACAATACTGAGATGTATATTGTTACATTTGCCCCAAAGATCTGGGGTTCTGGTTTTTAAACAGTGTACAAAATATCCATTCTTCCCAACCATTCAGAAAATGGTTAGTTAACGCGCCGAGCTTGTAATACGCTCGAGTGTTCAAAGTACAAAGACCAGAGTAGGCACATTTTAATGTATATTTTAATGTATTTGGAGGAGAGTTTTGGAGTTTATTTGGTGTTAAGGAGAGAAAAACTGAACCATGGAATGAGATGTAAAGGTGAGGTCTGAAATGAAATGAAATGTTCTAGACCCGGTTCTTGGTTTTTACGAGGTCGAGGCGCTGCTTGAGGATCCGTGAAGCCTTTTTCGTTCGGGTGATGGAAACTAAGACGGCCAAGTGAGCCTGGTCTGTGATTTTTAGATCAGTACTACTTTGCCAAGACGTGTGATTAAATATGGTCCTGGATCTGTTCATATAAAGAAACTGCCACAACTGTCAGTGTATGTGTATGTTCTCCACGGACGGAGAATCTTTGTAGACTCATCTCCCTTATTTTGCTAATAAAAACCATTTACAAACCACGTGGAGTTGCTCTGTCTTTAACTGTCTTTTACACTAATGAAAGCTAAATTATTAAACTTTTAATTAGCTGCTGAAGCACAAATCGGCTCCCATTTCCAATTTCCTGCTTCTTTCCTTAAAATGTCATGCTGCCGTCACGTATCTAATGTTGAATGAATTCCACTTCATCGGAAGATGCTTTGATGCTTCATGCGTTAGTGTAGTCGCACCGCGTGCCACGTCACATCTTCATGTTGTGCATCCCGTGTGCTTTTCCCATGACGCGAGGTACATCGCTATCTCCAAACGGGGGAACAATGTTGTCAGTTCTACACACAAGCCGGCACTGCATTTGTATTCCTTCATGGCCTTTGAGGCCGCGTTACCTGCGGTTGAACTCGATACAGAGGTTTGTGGATGAAAATGGATCAGCCTTGAACTTTTAGCCACGACAAAAAAAGGTTTAATTCGTGATACACAAACCAGCCTAATATTATTTTCCTATTTGCTGCTGACTGCAATGTAAAGCACTGGAGGCCGCCGCTTGACTTTGATATACATCTTTGACACCATTTGCATTGTAAATTTGCTTTGACGTAACCTGTGAATACCGTCAGTGATGGCTTCCCTTTCTAACATCTCTTCAGAGGAGAGAGTACGTAAAACCAAAGGCACAGAGCTGCACAAAGATCGACTTATGATATGTTATGATCAGTTTGCGTTATCTGATTTTCCAGTTGTAAACAGACCATGAACGTTACCTCGTAAAGTTGATACAGCAAACTTGTTTGCATACATCAGCATTTTGTTTCCACCTGCTCATGAGGGAAATATCTGTCTCGTTAGCTGGGTCGCTGATTTTTTCCTTCGTAACACGAAAGAGAAACTACAGCGGACTCGAAACTCTTTAAAAAACATCTGGAGCCAGTGTTTAGTTTGTCTCTTCTAGGCTACTGTAGAAACATTGCGGACTCCATGGAAGACAACCCTAGATGAGCGTATGTTGAAATAAAAGGCTCATCCTTAGTTAACAAAAACGTAATAATCCTTCGAAAACATAGTGATGTATGTTATGTTTAATTTCTGCCATACTCTGTCAGTAGAGTTCCTTAAATCTGACACACCGGACCTTTAAAATATGGATTGTTTTCCAGCCGATACCAATAAACTAACCGCTAATTTCACATTTTTGTATTTAGAAAAAAAAGCCCATCAGCTGATAATTTATTGACAATAATTTCATGACTGAAATAAGACAAATTCAAATAAATCGACCGATGTTGCAGTAAATTCAGTGCAGTTATGACAGATAACCTACTGACACCCTTTGCTCGTGCCTGTGACCCGGTAATCAGTTAATTAATAATATGAGGTTGCTAGGCTGCCGTTCATTTTTATATAGCGGGTATGCGGCTGTGGTTGTGTGTTTATTAGCTACGTGTGGTGTGTGTGTGGGGTTAACCGGAGGTGGCAGCCAGGTCAGGTCGCTACATGCTTTTCATCAGGTGTTCCTCTTAACTGATGACTTAACCAGTAACACTGTGATTATAGTCATACTTAGAAAGTAACTATGTACCAGTTATTGAAGTACTTATACTTCTTTTCATACTTTCATACTTTTATCCTCCACGACAGAGGAAAATATTGTACTTTACACTTCACTATAAATGTTTGACAGCATCACTTTGAAGGTTTTTGCATACAAAACATGCAAAGAGTTCATAAAATATGAAGCCGTGTGCATACAAAACATGCAAAGAGTTCATAAAATATGAAGCCGTGTTAGATATTAAACTATTAAAATTGTCACTTTGAGCTCTTGTGATGGCATTTCTTAATATTTTGTGAGTTTTTACAAAAATAAGGCTCATTCTGAGGTAACAAAAATAAAAATTCTTATTATCAGGTGAATATACACAAATGAAAACATAGTCAATTTCTGCCATAGATCTTAAACACTGGACCTTTGAAAGACGTTAAAACGATGCGGTGTTATACCTAATCTGCTTCTCATGACATAATACGAAATTAAAATATTTTCTCAATTGTACAATAAGAAATGAATCAACAGACTGATCCGTAATAAAAAATAATCACAAGTTGCAGCAAAGGAATTTAAAATTTGCTTCAACAACACAATCCTGCTTTTATATTAATGTGTGACTATTGGTAATCTAATGAGTACCGTGAAAGTAATTTTTACTCATAATACTTAGATTCAATATTTTCAATGCAGGTATTACAGTATTAAAAAGTGTTTTGTAGGTTTAGGTCATCCTAATCTTTTCTGTGTCCACCCACAATATGTTTTATGGTGACTGGATTAAAACCTGTGTATGTATTATGTATTATAACAATAGCACAGGTCTGAGGACTGAGCCTGAGTAGTGGCGTGTATTGAATTGAGCAGCTGGCTTTGTTTTATTGCTCCTGAGCTCAGCTTTTATTTAGACGAGAGAGAATGTGTCGTTTGTTCTCTTTAAACAGTCGGAGGAAGTTTCATTCTTTTTTGGAGAAAAATAAAAGGAGACGCCGCTTCAGACATGAGGGATGCCCTTTCCCGTCTGTGTGTCGTAATGGATTCGGGGCGCCACACAAACACTTTGCATGTGTGGGTTGTTTGCACACAAACGCACACATGCCGCATTTGCATGCTCGCTGGCACACTCGTGTGCAGCAGCAACGTCGGCGTCAACCCCCTCCGGCATCCCCCGTGTTTGAGCTTCAATTACAACTTGAAAGAAAAGTGGAAAGACACTGAGTGAGATAAATGAGAGAAAGGAGTGTGACGGCGAGCTTTGAAGGGTGGTGGTGGGTTATTGGCTCCTGTGTTGAAGTGTGTGTATACGTGGGAGAGGGTGCATATGCTGTATTTATAGCACCTTTAAAAGATGAAGAAGAAGAAGAAGAAGACGACAACAGAGTAAACAAGGGGGCGGTCATGATGTAACAGTGTAAAAGCAACACGGGTGACACTGTTGAGGTTTCTGTTGGCAGTAAACAGAGGGTGGGGAATGTTTGAAGTGTGTGTGTGTGTGAGGGGAAGGAGGAGGGCGTAAATAGATGGAACAATGGAGGCATTATTTCAGTGTTGTGTTTACTGTCTGCTCTCCTCTCACTCACTTTCTCCGGGAGGCAGCATTTGGCAACGGAGATAAGTGAGGGGCCTATCGGCTCCGGGGCCGTGTCGGACAGGACGCACTGTAGCACCCAGCTGGACACACCTTCACTCCACGCTGCTGCACATTCTTCCACACTGTAGACGTCACGTGTCTCCGGGGGGGCCACCAATGCAATGTGTAGATTATTTATAGTCCAGTCTTTTATCACATAACTCCTCTATCCTCCGAGCAATTTCTATTTTCTGCTGCTTTAGCCGCTCTTGAGTGCTTTCTCTCTCTCCCTCAGCCTCACTATATATTTATATATATTACACTTCTGTGTGACGGACAGACAAAGGATCGCTGCCAAAGGCCGTCAGCGTGTCGACGATTAGCTCCTTTCTGATGAGCAGTCGGCGCCTCGCATGGCAGCCGGCGCTGGCAGTGTGTGAATCTGTGCGCGAATGGTTGAATGTGATGTGTGGTGTGAAAGTGCCTTGACAAAGGCGCTATGAAAGTACAGCCCACTGACCGTAAATTCCCCTCAACCCAATTAGTCTGTCATCTAGAAGTATAATCCCCAGTAATTATATTAAAAGCTTTCGGGGGAAAAAATATAAATGCTGACCTATTTCTAGGTCTACTTCTACTCTGATATTGTCACCTAAACTCCAGTTCAGGTGATATTAAAGCTTCACGTGCATGATCCATCAATGCTTCTGAAACCTGCGTCCGACATCGCTCAGGCTCTGTCCATTCTTTATACTGTCATTAGTGCAACTGCTGTTATAGACGTTATCCAAAGCTGGATAATAGAATAAAGTTCTGAGGCGTTCATTCTCTGTTTTTAGAAACGGTGTAACGTAAACCAGCCGTGCAACAATGATAGTAATCATACAGTTACTCAGTATCAGCCGATACGCAAAAAGTTCAAGTATCAGAATTCCCAGTATTGGGAAGGAAAGAAATTGGAACATGTTGAGTTATAGACCTTTTTCTATACAGGTGTCACCAATGATACTAATGAAGGTCCCGTTCCATTCAGCTTTAAACAGTCAGGGTGCTGCTGTGCTGCGTGTTGGCTCACTGGAAACTCTCCGCTGCAATAAATGGAACAAAACCTTAATTAGTCTAATTGGTAACGCCTGTCTGTGCGACCCACAGACGCTCGCTGTCATCAGTCGCCGTGTTCACGGGAGAAAGTTTCCGTGTACAGTCGTCCCTCGCTATAACACGGTTCACTTTATGCGGACTCGCTGTTTTGTGGATTTTTTTAGTGTCATTTTGCACGCTTTTTTTTACAGCATACTGTACAGTATGAACATGCATTGTGTTCTGCGTCCTGATTAACTAAGGGAGTACTGTACAAAATGCATGTAAAAAGCTGTATAAAAGTGTGTGGTTAGGGGTTTTACGGCCTTAAAACATGTATAATAATTGTAAAACTTACTTTGCGGATTTTGTTTATTGCGGGTTATTTTTAGAACGTATCCCCCGCGATAAACGAGGGTTCACTGTATTCTGATTACAGGTAACCAGGACGTCGTTTCTAGAAAGTCAACCGCTGAGTTTAGATTGCTAAAACAATTCATCAATCGATTAGTGAGATGAGTACACAGTGTACCACCTTTGGAAATATCATAGTCCGACCTCATTAAGCTGCGAACCGTTTACGCGTTAGACACACACCTGTTTGGAATGACTGCGATGTTTTTGAACCTCCGCAATCTTGCCGTCATGTTTTAGGTCGTAACTAATTACGTGCATGAAGGCGACTGTAGCAGGTTTACAGGAAATGCTAAACCTATTTTAATTTTAAATTACGTTTCTGCGATCACTAAATGAATTTATACTTAGTTTGAATCATTGAAGTATTTCATAGATTCCTCTGCATGCCAGTAGAGGGAGTCTGCGTGCCACCAGTGTATGTATCATAGTTTGAGAACTTTGCACTAAAAGATGATTAATCAATCAAACTGTTTAAGACACGTTTAATCAATCTGTGTGATTAACCTGACAGACCTTGTGTGTGTGTGTGTGTAATTATTAATCAGAATTCTGTCTGAGGTGTGTGTATGGACGACCTAACAGAGCAGCCATTTTAAAAAAAACAAGTTCTGTCATCGTTACTAAGCCAATTAGCATTCGCGTGTCCGCGTGCGACAGATCGGTTGTGTGTGGGTTTGACCAAGTGGGAGGGTGGAAGGCTGTATGAGCTTGATGTGTGTGTGTGTGTGTGTGTGTGTGTGTGTGTGTGTTTATCTGTGTGTTACGTGTGTGTGTGTGCACGCTCCAGCTGGACGCCTGCTGTCTGTGCTTCTGCTGGTCACCTGATATTTGCCGCCCATGTTCATTCAGTCTGCAGATTCCTGCTTTCATCTCCACACACACACACACACACACACACACACACACACACAAAGCTTCCCTCGTGATGTCATTGATTCGGAGCTCCATGGCAACAGTGAGCTAGGAAGCAAGAGGAGAGGGTGGGAGAGAAGAAAAAAAAAAGGACAGATATTCCTTCATAGTGACGGGATGAAGTTGTTATAAATAGCTCCTGATGTTTCTAGGTGTCTGGGGGCGGGTGGGGTCTCGGGCAGCGGGTGGCGTTTCACCGAGGGGAACATTGTGTCTTTGTCAAGTGGCAATTTCATAGCACTCAGGATGACGCCAGCCATTCATAGCCAGCAGGAGAAAGTTTTGGTCAGAAATAGGCATGTTATTTCAGAGCGTTATCAATGCGGTAGGTGGAGCAGAAAGCAGAAAAGGAGCTGCTGGTCCAATGAGCTAAAAATGTCTCACAGCTGGCGTGGGTACCCGTATTCGCTCCGTTCATTTTAATAACTTTCTTATCCTTGTCTGTCCTCAATCATTCCCCTTCTCTGTGTTCGTGCGATTAGTTTTAATTCCCCCGCAGCTCTCTAATTCGTTCTGCCTCGTCCCTGGTTTTCTCCGATTGCGCCGCTCTCTGTATCGAATTTGACGAGTTTTATTTTTTATGAAAGCGCAGTCTTTCCACACTATAGTCAGTTGATTGGTGATTTTTTTTCCCAGCCTGTGGGGACAGGGCCTCTCTGTGAGGTCACAAGATAAATCTGAAGGCTTGTTAGACGATTGTCAAGATAAGAAAGATAAAGTTTGATCCATTGTTTGCTTTTTGAAAAGAAAATACTGCCTAGGTTTTTTTTTTAAGCATAGCTGTCCAGATCTCACTACTCCTGGGTTGGTTCTTTTGTTTCAGCAGATATGACGCCATATCCAGAGCAAGATGATGACAGATAGGTGCCAATAAAAGGATCATTTGCAAACAGTCCCTCGCAGCCTCAGTTTGTTAAACCCAGTTTGCAATCATTGCGCAATGTAGTCAGACCGAACAGCTGTCATGTAGCATTCGCTACATCGTTATTTATCCGACAGATGTGTTTCTGGCGCCCGCTTGTCGCAGAAACTCTCTGCGGATCTCAGGCGAACATTTGAAGTGATATTGTTTTGTTGAATTGTGTCTCTTCCATTCAGCTTTTCAAATCTGATGATTGCAGAATAAAAATGGTTGCATGGCTTTGTGTGGAAACTTTTGGAAACAAAGTTGTGCATCCTTTCACAGGGACAGGTACTTTCTTGCTTGAAACATATTAGGCACACCTACACAACAGTTTAAGTCTATTTAAAACAATCTATTTAAAACAAATCTGATTATGATCAAATGTGCAGCAGAGAGAGGTGAAACAGGGTTTCTGAGTGTACACATACACCCAGCTTGGGCCAATTTAAAACTGTTCAAACCACGCGTACAGCGGACCGGACTGGCAAAACTGTTTCTGCATGAACCGACACTCGTTTGCCAATGATCGCGTCGTTTACTGCGGCAATATTGCTGTTTACGTGGCTAATAAAAATTTATATTCCCCTTTACTTGGTCAATGTAATTAAAGGTTGGCTTTCCAATATTTCCACACATCCAAAAACCTGTCGATATCCAAATCTTTCGTAATGTTTAAACGTTCTTCTTTGGATCGGATACGTGGGCTTTTCTTTTGTGGGTGCATCTCTACACAAGCCTTGGCTAATTGGTTCTAGAGCTGACCATGAACAAGCAAACTCTGGTAAAAACCCCAACCCCAATTCAAGACGCCCATAAAACCTGAATAATATCGGCGTTTCCCACATGTCTACGTCCCACATGAATACGGTATTATTTGGACTATGCTGTTTATAAGACCAGTATCAAATTAATAGGAATCAAACAACAATTAACAGCATGAATTCACCAAACACAACAGCACCGTGGGCACGTTTTCGTTTTAAGCCGAACGAAAAAGAAGGACCCGATAACTTGGAGGAGGTGATTAGCTGAATTAGCAGCATAAAAAAGTGAAAACAAAGAGTAAAGAGTGCAACGTGAGCGCAGTGGCAGATAGATGTTGTTTAATCTGAGGTGTCATGAGATAAAAAAGGTTGAGAACCACTCGTTTATACCGTACGTCCTGTCTTTACATGTGTATTTACATAAAACGAGGCCTGTTTGCACAAAATCCCCCATTAATAACGAGTAAAGGGCACGCCGAGTGTTGAGCTCTCTCCCTCCTTGGCCGTCTGAACAATGGTCCAGTGAGAGCAGTCCTCCAGGCTTTGATGAGGATGTTTGGGATTAAACGGTGCATTTCCACCCTCTTAACATTCCTACGGCCCACTATTGAGGAACAGTAAAAGTCCGGCGCCAGTCACATGAGCTTTGTTTTTAACACTTTGGACGACACTCGTCTGCGTCAACCAGTCCAGAAATAATATCATAAACAGCATAGATGAGGCTGAATTTGAATTATTCAGAACTTATCAATAGTTTCAGTCATCGTCTCTCTGTGTGTTTGTGTTTCTAGAGCGCTAACGGCACATGCCAAAGTCACATGGATAGTCATGCAAATTGCCATTAATACAAACTTATCTTTGCCTAATAGAGGATGACACAAACACCAAATAGCAATAGTCTGATTTCCCTGATTCATGACAGTAAGAGATGTTGTGCCAGATTTGGATGGTGTCATGGTTATAAAAGCTGATTATCTCCACTCAACACCTTCTTACTTCCTTCGTTCTGGAGATTTAGACCCTATCGCTTTGGGGAACTTTCACTGTAGGACTTCTCATCCATGTTAAGAAAGCTTTAACACCAACTCTTCCATGCTAAAAGTTGATTGGCTGATGATGACTAATATCAATAGCTCCAGAAGTGGTTCATTAGTTGACCTAAGGGACTGTACAAAAATTGTAAGGGGATATTAGAAGTTTTCTTTTGGCTGAATGCATGGCAGTTTAACTTTTGTGGGAATGTTGATTATTGGATAATCTAATTAGTAGATTTCAGCATCATCTGATTTAACTGATGTAAATTTTAATCATTTCAAAGCCGGATGGGTAAAAATATTACAGATCTTCTATTAAAGCCGCAAAGATGAATGAACATTTGAGAGTTCAGATGTGTCGGGACTAGTCCACAGAGATGATGTCGTCAAATAAATCATTAATTAAATTAATTAATTAAGCATCATGTTTCAGCATGTTCTTGGCAAGCAGATCGATACAGAGTTGTTCAGAATCCTGTGATGAAACATTTCTATCCTGACGGGTGTGGTCTCTTCCAGGATGACGCCGAGCGCCCGCAGGGTCACTGAATGTTTTGATGAGTACGTAAATGATAGTCTTCGCGGTCACCAGATCTCAACCCAGCTGACCTATTGGAGATCGACTGCTGTATTAGACAGCACTCTCCATCACCACTTGTGAAAGAAAGATATACATCCCTCCAGTAGAGTCACAGTAGCTCGTAGAAGCAACGCTGTTCTGGTGGTACGTGGTGGCGCAACACCTTCCCTATAATGTGGCACCCATCTGTTTGGAATATTCAATATACATTGGAATATGTTGTGTTTGCTGTACATTTGGCAAGTTCCAGTTTCACCTCTGATATGTTAATTTGGGGTTATAGAAGTCTGTGAAGGTTCTCGGTCATCCAGGTCATCTCTCTGATCCAGGTGTCTCCACTTCTTCACGGATCTACAACCAAGTCCACTTGCCCGAGATTTAACCTTTCTTGTTCCACTAAGATATTAAGGTTTAAATTGGGCTCTCTTTGCACGCAAATGGTTGCTTCTGCTTGAGGTCATGAAGAAAGTTTGTTGTACTGTCCCTTTCATTAGTTAGTCTTGTCATCACTCTCATTTTCCTCTAGGTCACTTCAACTTTCAGCTATACTTTTTGTTGCCGGGCGTCAACAAGTCGTAATATTGCCACTAATACTAATACTTTACTTGCTCTAACTTAAATCATTCTGTAGAGTCTCCAACTGTATCCAACGTAGTGTCTCTTATCTGAATGTCATGAGGTCAATGCTTTGATGCCGCTCTTGTCATATTCCTTTGTGAGTCTTCTGTCTGCTGAGCGGACCCCTCCTCCTCCAGCCTGTCCGTGGGCAGCATCCTTCTGCTGCTCTCGCTGTGAATGAATCACTCCTTATTCATGAGATAATTGGCACGAAATTATGGTTTTGTCCTGTTTTTTTTTTTTTGCAATTAAGACTTGTTCGTTTGCGTGCATGTCACCTGAGCACCTGCTCTGAAGAGATGAAGAGTGTTCTCGGATCCATCCACTCCAAAGCACAAGTGTTTCTACGTATAGTAAATATGCTAATGGGACTGCTTTGAGATGAATGTATGTTGGGATCTGTATTCTTCGGGCTGATGATGTGAAACGTGAAGAGATATTGTTGTTAATGGAACTGGGAGTGTGGGGCTTGCAAGGTTCAGACCAGCACTCATCTATATTTAATCCCGTAAATGGTCATTTAGTGGCACTTCCGGTGGAATCTGATGCCTAATTACAAAGGGGAAGAAAATCTCTCGGAGGCAAAGCACATAATCAATAGGAGCCGTAATTATCAGCCTCTTTCTCCGTCTGTGTGTCTTTTTGAAATCACTTCTGTTCCCACATGTTTTTACGCCAGAAAACTGGCTTTAATTATTTATCACTCTGTGATTGCTCATCCGCACGTCTGCACACCCATCACCCCATAAAGACACACACACTCACACACACTTACACAAAAATGCCTGCCTCATCTTTGTATCCGGAAATTGCTGTCAGGGTGCTTGAGCCGAAGCTGTCTGTGATCTAACGGGCAGAAAGAGACGAGGAGGAGAAGGAGGAGGAAGAGGAGGAGCTGACTGTCAACAGTAAACAGTGTCAGAGAGGATGCATCGCGGCCAGCATCCACTTAATGGCTTTATGTGGTGTCACTGCGCATTAGCAGGCTGCTGCACTGCAGCATTATCCAATTTAACCAGTCATTTAATCGAACTCTGACTCCTCTAATCGCACTTTTCTTACAAGGGCAAAAAGAGTGCCAGCATTGTTAATATATGCAAAACACTTTGCTTTTAAAACTTATTTGGGTCTAAAAGGTTTTTTTTTATACAAGTCTGGCTTGTTTTGACAGTTTTTGGACATAAAAACATGGAATCATCTCACTTTTTTTCCCCTTAAATTGGACATTCACCACAGAGCATCAAAAAAGAATCACGTTTTTATTCTTCTGCTGACAATTTGATGGTTGATGTATCAAAATAGTTTGATATTGGACTCCTTCCCTTCCCACATGCATTACCATCAGCCCTGGCTTCCATACCCATAGCTCCCTCTAGAGATATTTCTGCAGCACTGCAGCTATGAGGACCATGGGCCCAACACTATGCTTCCCAATTAGTGCGAATTTCCTGAGCTATAATATCATCAGCTGTGGAGACGTTTAGATCCTATTGGATTAGACTCTTGGCCACTTCCTACATTTCCAGTTGCTGGAAGATGCAGCTGATGTCAAAACACCTTAACGTTGACACGGCTCTGATTAATGTTTCCCTGCATGAGTCAGCCCCCACCCACAACTCGCTGATAATCTCATCTGTGACTAAGCACTGTGGAAGAGATGATGTGTGGCCACGGGGGGTATTTCTGCGTGTGTTTGTGTGTGCTGAGTCTGTGCAACGCAGCAGATAAAAATGCATGCGTTTGTGGAAAAGAAAAGCGGTAGCAGTCAAATGTTTATTACTTTCTACATCGTGTATTAACACTGGAGATACTGTATTGCATTAATAACGTGTAAACAAAGCTAAATATATTTAGTATTTGAGATTCTTCCACCTTTTGCTTCGATGACGCGTTCCACACATTCTCTCAATCAGCTTCAAGAGGTCGTCTTGAAAGACTTTCTGTATACGCTGAGCACATGTTCGCTGCTTTTCCTTCACTCTGTGGTCCAACTCATCCCAAACCATCTCATTTGGGTTTAGGTCAAGTGATTGTGGAGGCCAGGTCATCAAATATAGCACTCCATCACTCTCCTTCTTCATCTAATAGCCCTTACGTAGCCCAGATGGGCGTTTTGGGTGAACGAAAAACAAACGATGGTCCCACTAAGAGCAAACCAAATGGGATGGCGTGTCGCTGAAGAAGGCAATGGTGGACTTGCTGGTGTTGATAGCCAACAGTGTCACCAGAAAAGCAGCTCCACACCATCAGACATCCTACTTCAGGCTTCAAGGTGGGAACCACACATGCAGATACAATCCGTTCACCTTCTCTGCAGAGCAGTTTGAAGTTTGAGCTCAGATTTCCACTCCTATAATGTCCATTCTTTGTGTTTCTTAGCCCAAGAAATGCTTCTTCTCCTTCTTCTTCTTCTTTTTCTTCTTCTTGTTGGTCTCCCTCAGTCGTGGTTTATTTGCAGTAATCCAACCCTGAAGGCCTCATTTGCGCAGCCTCCTCTAAACAGTTGACATTGAGACGTGTCTGCTACTTGAGCTCTAAAGCAATTATCTGGACTCTAATCTGAGGTGCTGTTAATTGGTGATTTCTGAGGCTGGTAACTTAATGAACTTATCCTCTGCAGCAGAGGTTACTTTTGGTCAAAGACAGCTTCGTCACAGCGTTTGATGGCTTTTTTGCACTTGAAGACACATTCAGAGTTGCTGAAACATTTCGGACTGGCTGACTTTCATGTTCTGAGGATGGACAGCCGATTCATTTTACTTACTTGAGCGGTTCTTTTCATAATACAGATTACTACAGTGGTCGAGCAGGGCTATTTAGTGAATGCTCACAACAGCTCAAACATTTAAAGAAATCAAGAAGTTTCATTAATAACTTCTGTAAAGGCACTGCCATTAATTAAAAAACATCCCAGGTACCTCAAGTAACTTTGACAAAAACATGTGCACCTGTATAACTACTGTATGATTGGATAATACTAGTCAGCTAAAGAATGAGCCACTAATTGTGAAGCACTTAAAATATTGCTGCTTAGACTGTAAACACAGAGTCACTGTAGCCTGTAGCAGCTCTTGCACGTTTTATATGCAGAGAAGTGTATAAATCAGACTTAACATTCAACTGTACACACTGAAGAGATGCTCAGTAATCAAAACCGAGCAGGGTCAAAACAGAAAAGAAAAAACAAGCTCACCAATGAAAGGAAATGTGTCAAGTGTCATGGGTCTGAATGCGGGGAACGTAATTTGAAGAATATCTAATCAAACTGCAAATGATGCCGGTATAAATAGTCTGAGTTGATGGCGCGTGTCCTGTTATTTGGCTGCTGGAGCTGAAAAAACTCATTAAGGCTCCGTGGTCCCTTCACCTTGCCTCGAACACGTTCTTTTTTTTGTTTGTTTTGTTTGTTTCATTGTATTTGAAGGGGAACCAAGTTATTCATAGAATGTTTTTAGCTCTCTGAATATACTCGAGCAAATGCCTGCGTAAGTACAAATTAACCCTCGAACGGCCACCCTGCAAGAAAAAGGCAGAAATGATAATGGCTTCAAAAGAGGCAGCTAAAAGCTCTCCCCGTGTGCTCCGCAACCGCCTGCGGTCGTGTTGCCTTTGTCTTTGAGAAAACTCACAATTAGGACGTATGACTCGACACTGCATACAAATCAAAAGCTCTGCATCTTTCTTTGTAAATCCGTGACGCTGGCTGCATCTGTCGCCGGGTTTTACAAATGGTCGAAGTTTTACTATAAATCAACACGATCACAGACAGTAATTCATTGTTCTAGAGAAAGGATCATTACTGCACTCTTATCACCTTCACTGTGCTAATTAGGCTACTAAACTCCACTACATCTCCATGTTTTTACAACGCTAATGACCAAGATAAAGATGTGTGTGTGTGTGTGTGTGTGTTTTTGGGGCATTTGTATGTATTTTATTATCTTATGGCTAAAGAGAGTCTAGATACTGTAATATCAGACTAACTATTGGATGGATTGCCGTGTAGTTTTGTACAGACATTTATGGTCCGCAGAGGATGAGCCCTGTTGACTTTGGTGATCCCCTGACTCTTCTAGCTCTACCAACAAGTCAAAGATTCAACTTCAGGTTGACATTTGTGATATTAAGACTATTGAATGGATGAATTGCCATGAAATCTTCCAATACTTTGATTCACCTGCAAAACAAATCAATTTGCTGTGTCACTGTGAGCATGTTAGAAAGCTGATGTTAGCCTCTAGTTCAAAGCACCATTGTGCCACTCTTTGTTTAAACAGATCCTGTAACAAAACTCTACTTTTAGTGTAACTAAACCTCCAAACTTTGCTAGCTCCCGAGAACCATGACTTTCGGGGCCTCATGGTTACACAGTTTGTCACGTAGAAGGTGACTACGATCAGATACAGCTGCTGTTAGTCACAGCTAACTGAACTTATTGACACATCTCGTCAATCCTCTTAAGGTCATGTATTTTGTTTTCTGTTTTATTGCGAAACTTTATGTTTTCTGTTTTATTGTGAAACCTACCCTTCCTCTCGTTTCAGACCGCCTCACTTCCTGCCCCTGTGTTTTTTCCCTCCAGTTTTGATTGTCTGCCCCGCCCTCATTAGATTCACCTGTGTCTTGTTACCACTGCCCTCTCTTGTGTATTTAGTCTGTGTTTCTCCTCCTCTCTGCCAGTTCGTTTTGTACATCAGTGCCTTACATCCCAGCCTTGTGAGTTTTCTAGTGATCGGATTTTCCTGTTTTTTTCGTAATTTGCCTGTTTACTGACCTCTGCCTTTGCCTAGCCCTTTTTGGATTTGTGTTTACTGACCTCTGCCTTTGCCTAGCCCTTTTTGGATTTGTTTTCCTGATCTGACTGATTACCGTGTACCGAACCTTTCTTCTGACTAGTAAACTGATTTGGCATTTGAACCCTGAACTGCTTTCGAGTCGTGCTTTTGAGTCCAAGCTTTTGTGGAGTACCAGTCTTAACCCTTATCAGCTATGAGCATTTGCTGTCAGGCTATCTGTGTCCACACTGGACACAAAGAGAGTCCGCTGGAGCTTTGACAGTCACTGAAGCACGCCGACAACCATTTGTAATAGTTAATGTGTTGTAACGTTAGCGAAGATGGCAACTTAGAGAGGCTACATCTTTGGTACGTGACAGTCTGGGAGGGTCAGTATGGCTACGTAGCAGGCTATAGTCTGTAGCGTCAACCTGTCACATATCAGCCAATAGCAAAATTCAATTGCAATAGCCATGTTTCAACCAGTAGAGGGCAGTAGTTGTGCATATATAGTCCAATATGCTGTTTTCTATCTGAAAAAAGGTGGTTTGAGGTTTTAGCTACACTTTAAATTACCTGTCAACACTTAGAAACTCCTCCAGTATTCTTCTTGTATGTTTCTGTGTGTACAGTCATGCTTCAGTTCTCATTTAGTGGTCTGCTGTTTATTCCATTTGTTGCATCCTGGTTCCATCTCTATAAATAAAGATCATTATTGGCAGTGACGACACAGGCGATTTCAGAGTTCGTAGAAGTTGGCCTAGTCGTGTCCTGTTTGTGAACCGCTGATGGCTATTTAAAGAACTCCTGCACCGGCATAACCCAGCTCCCCATGTGATGACGATAAAGACCCCGTGTTGCTGTGGGAACAGCACATCAACCAAGGACACGCATGGTTGGCATCCATCAGATGATGTCTCTGTGTGTGTGTGTGTGTGTGTTCTCCAGCCCACCCCACCTGCTTCAGCACAATATCATTTCATCACAGCAAAGAAACAGGCCCTGGCCCAATCGTGTTTTGTTTTTTATGGGAGGCTGAGAAAATGAACAGATGTCCCCTTGAAGTACAACATTGTTGTTTGATGTTCCACCATTCAGCTCCTGTTTGCCACAGCCCCCCCTCAGCGAGTCCACGGTTCGGATAAAGTTTAACGGAGGATTCCCCGTGTCTAAAAATAAGCAGTTTTGCTCCAGTCATGCGATGAAAAGTAGCGTTATCCCATGAAACTAAATTCAGCGAGTGAGTATTCAGAAATCAATATGTCATCCGTGCATTTCATCCCAGCATGCAGCAGTGTCTCCCTCCTACGAGAAGGGAAATGGATTTTTTTTGTGAGAGACAGTGAAGCGACTGATTGAATAAGTATAAAATAGAGTTTGTCCCACCCCGGCTTCCTCCTGTCCATCTCCCTGTCTGTGTGTCGCTGTGTGGATGTCAGATAAGCTGCAGCACAAGCCATCGATTTGTGCCGTGGGGTGTGTTTGTTTCACCTCCATCCCCCTCCTGCCTCCACCCCTCTCTCTCTCTCTGTCTGCCGATGTGATCGTGCCTCGAAACAACACCCCGTTGTTTGCCCACAGAGAGGATCACGTCTGCAGCTGCATATCTATCCAAACTGCCTCCCGTTCTGAACGATCGTCCTTGGCTTTTGTTCAGAAACTCATTGGAAGTCACGTCACGGGGCTGCCCACAGGGTTGTAGAGATGGTGGTGGTGGTGGTGTATTGCCTATATTATGAGTTTTTCTTAGTATGCTGGGCACATCTGAGAAAATAAGAATTAAATTACGCCGCGTTCCATTTTCTGACACACTCCAGTAATTAGGAAAGCATAAGTGGATTAAGCTGTAGACAGCCCAGGGTTGTGTGATATGGCTGTGAAATTTATCTTCAATCACAGCTCTCTGATAGGTCGATCAGCGCCGCCGCTGCGAGAGCACAGGAGATCAATAAAAGAAACTAACTAAGGCACGAATCGCCGGCAGAGGTGAAGAGTAGCTTCTGGATCAATATGACAGTCACTCAGCCGCGGCTTCAGACCTCTGCTATGTGTGTGTGTGTAAGTGTGTGTTTGGAAAATTGTTGATACAGCAGACTGATATGATGCCATTTGGATGAGGGGATTTACTCCTGCAGCTCTGACTGCAGGAGTAAATCCCCTACAACCACATGTGTGTGTGTGTGTAGCTTTTGTTACCTGCTGAACATCTTTATGCGTTTGTGTGCAACACAAAAGTACAAAAGCAAGTTTTTTTTCTGGCACCTAAACTGGTCTGTTTTCCACCAGCAGATGGCAGCATGGCTGCTTCAGAGATGTTTTTTCTGCTGTGTCAGAGAACACACTGAACATACTGAGTCACCTGAAATGTCCTCTCACTGATCTAAGCATTCATGTTTAAGGATTTTCTGTCTGTTTTGAGCTTTGAAGATAATTTGTCTGTCTGTCTACATAGGTTGGGATGTCAGGTTATGATATGTAGATGATATAGGGTTGTGAAATTCCATGGGAATTAACGGGAATTTATGGGAATAAACAGGGATAATTTACAAAATTGAAGGTTGGCCCTTAACAGGGAACTTAAATATAGTCGGGGAAAATATATTTTAGCATAATCTTGACAAAAACTACCAGATTTCATGCAAGTACACTTGAATATCAATGCCATTCCTAAACCACATAGCACACTGATTGATGAACAGATGATTTCTACCACAGTTTGGACTGGCGACGCTACAGATTTGAGCCTGTGGACGACATGAAGTGAAGTACGTTTTGATGATATGATGGGGTAAATATATTTGATGTATGGTATTAATGTTTAACTTGTAAACAGCACATGGAAATATATTCATACAGTAGATAGCCATGTTGAGTGTACTGCTTCTTCCGCCTCCCGTCTAACCTAAACATCGGCAAAGATGCACATCATCGGCGGACCTGATCCGGGTCGAGTGGTGCTTAAAGTTAAAAAAAAAAAACATCCACCCCCTCACAGTTGTCATGAATGAGGAAATTAGCTATAGAGATCAAAACTGTTGTCTGAACCAGGCTGTAAACATGTTGGATATTTGAATATGGGTGCTTATGGAGGTTGCACACTTCTGCATTGGCTTCATTTCCCCAAATTTCCAGTTAATTCCCGTTAATTCCCATAATTCCCATGGAAAGTTTCCAATTTAGAATGTTTCCAAAATTCCCCAGCTTAACTTTCCATAGAAAGTTTTGGGAAATTTGCCAGAAATTTGCATCCTTAGTACTTATTTAGATCTACAGTCCCAATATCACAGATTATTCTCATTAACAGTGAAGCTCTGATTTCCCTGATTCAGCAGCCTGAATCTTACCATACAGGCACAAGATGCAGACGTGTCCTCAGCTGAGTTTTTCTCCAAACCCCTCAGAGGTCACATCCTCGGGAAGAGGAGGTTAAACTCGTTGTCTGACCAACAGTGTGTTGATTTGGCTGCCAGCCTGCTTGTCGACAGTGTTTTTCATGCTTCAGCGGAGCGTGAGAAGAACACGCATTCTCCTCATCGGAGGAGCTCGCTCGCTCACAAGCACCAGCCTCTATCTCCCACACACACACACACACACACACAGGGAAATAACAGAAGTCAATGCAGTGTCAAACCCACACCATTGCACTGTGAGACCAGTGTGTTGCTCCTTGCCCTCGACACATACTTTGTTGTTTGGGCTTCATTTTATAAACCGCCTCAGGCTGTAATGACTTCATGATAAGCAGGAGTAACTGTAAACAATATGGATTGCCCTGTGGAAGCAATTTAAACACTGCGATGCCTCTCTACACCATCTGTGCCATCTGATGCGGTGGTTTGAATCCCAAGACTGAATGATTAGGGATGAATAATCATCCTCTCCTATAGGTGGAGGTCCGTAACCTCTAAACTGCTCCGCTGGGCCCGCTGTACACTGCGGAGGAGAGGCAGAGATACTGTGTGTGGTAAAATAGATCCATGCTGATGTTCTGAAAACAAGAAGAAGTCAGTGGCGTGTTGTGGTTTAGCTCGCTTATCGACACAGTCAGCAGTTGCAGCAGCAGCTGTGACGCACAGTTTGTGGACTGGAGGCACCAACAACCACCAAGTTTGTTCTCCTTAACCATAACTCACATCTGAGTGCCACTAACAGTATAAAAAATGCTGATAGTCCTGCCTCTGCCACCATTAGTCAGGACTAATCTAAGAATGGGCAAAGACGTGGATCATTGGAGGACCTGAGGCAGGCTAAACGAAGCCTGGTTGCTCAAACGAACCATCTGTAACTACACTCACCTGCCAATCAAATCTTAATTATGCTTTAAGCTTTAATACTTTAAGCCTTAATATAATTTGAACAGGTCATTTAGCTATAGAGACCAAAACAGTTTTTTGTACCAGGCTGTAAACATGTTTATTTCTGCTGTGAAGTTGGACATTTGAACATGGGGACTTATGGAGACTGACTCACTTCTGGAGCCAGCCTCAAGTGGACGTTTGAGGAAATGCAGTTTTTGGCTTCACTCCACAGCCACGGAGGTTGTCTCTGTCCACTGTGTCGATATCCAGAGTAATCCAGTGTAGTTTCAGGGTAGTATACAATGATGCAACAAGCTGGAATTAACAGGTGTGCTGCTTCAGCACAGCTGTTCTTAAAATTTCAAAGTATAAATAGTAGTTAGTCTAGGTCAATCCCATTGGAATATCAGCTTAACATATCATGTACGGACCTGTTCAGTCTAAACTCTAAATAGACTGCAGAGAGCCCAAAATAGAACAGCTGTTTGCTGTCTGAATTATACAGTTTGTATCTGTTAAACTAGCCATTATTGAAGGAAAGGAGTTCTGTATCTGCATTCCTGTGCAAGTGAAATATGCCAAAACCTGACACCTCTTTCTTCACCTCCTGCACCCTGCTATGAAAAGAAAGGCTCTTCTAATCTTCTAGCGCAAGAATGAGCTCAGCGTGAACCCCAGTCACCAGCAGCGAGGCCGACGGGTGATCACAAGAAAGATCAGTAATGCTTTTTCGCACAGGGATAAAGAGTTTTCAAAGGCAGAGGTGATCCGGTTTGGAAGATTTAAGGAAATGAGCGTAGTGGCGTCACTGTGCCAACTTTCACCTCTCTTTGCGCCTGAGACGAGGACATTTATCCATCCCTATCGGCTCAGACCGCTCCCGAGTCAGATGGAGTCGTGGCTCTGATATGACTCTCGATAATCTCTGTGGATTATAGCGTCATGACTCACTAAGATGAGCTGTCGGCTTCTGCAAGACGGGCAAGAAAAGGGGCAGATACACAATATAAACATTAGTATTAGATGATTACATCTTCTACTGGACGCCATTATTTTGAAAGAAACTTCTCTGTAACTCTTTAACTTCTAAACGCTCAACTATGGTCACCAGCGAGTCGATAACTTCGACTGTATTGTGTTGGGGGGGCTGAGCAGGTAACGTACAGAATCAAGACCTGTTGATACAAGCTAGAAAACCAAAACAATTAGCTAAAAGATGCCAAAATGCTCCTTAAGAGGAACTTCCAGTAACGTTTATAGACGTACATTTGAGGTTCCATATTAGAAAGTTGTTGTTTTTCTCACTTACGTTGGTTTTTGCCTTTACCAACAAAAAAAAAAGACTTGATGCACTTAACGGGAGATCGCACATTTCAAATAAGTTCTGATGCAATGAATATTTAATTCACAACTGATGAGCTATTTCCGCTCAGATGTTTCCTTGTGGCGCCCATGGCTCCATAATTTATCCATGATTGCTCCTCGCAGATCCGACCGGAGTAACGGCAACACCCACTGCTTATCTCATAAACCACCTCCTTAATATTACAGTAGTAGATGGAAACAAGCATCCGTTCACATTTTCTTTGGATTAATTACTTGAAATTCAGTTCAAAATTTGGATGGACCATGTTTAAAACGTGCTATTTTCCAATGTCTAACTTTAGTTCCCTCCAGTCCTGATCCGACCTGAAATCATTGAAGCAAATGGACTTAAGGGAACAGATTGTTAGGATATGCTTGGTTTGTCTGTGCAGGCTGGGCGTGGCTCACTCACTCACCACTCACCTGCTCTGCTCTCACACCTGTATCTCATCATCACATCAAGCTCCTGCAGTATTTAACTCTGGTTCACCCTCCCAGCCTCCGCCAGTTCGTCGTTGTATCTTTCGTGCCCTGCTAGCCACACTCAGCCTACCTTTGTCTGCTCACCTGTCCTCGTTGTCCTGCCCTGTAGTTTCCCCCCGGAGTCCTCCTGTGTTGTCAGTTTGTGTCGTGTCTTGGCTATAAAACAACTCGATACTGTTGCTCTGATTTTCCAAAATCCAATCAGAATAATTCAAAAGATCCCCTAGAAACGATGTAGAAATCACATTTTGAAGTTTTTTTGTCCACATAACGAGCGACTCATTTCATTTGTGCAGTACATGACGCGCTTTCAATACAAAAACATTTACAAACACAGTGTAATTGGAAAAACAAATTAGCAGCATATGAACATCGGTTCATTCTATGTAACATACTGTGCTGTTGTGGTGTTTGTGTTTGTGAATGATGGAGTGTGATTTCGTCCTTTTATTAGATACACGACAGCAACATTTGAGAAACAAGTGTCGAGGTACAACCACGGAAATGACACCAATAGTAACAAAAAAAGGTGACATTCAATTTATTTCTCAATATCCAAACGAAACAAGACTTTCATGAATGTATTAAGTCGACCAGTGTGTGTCGTGTTGTGCCCTGAATCTGGAGACTAACCCAGATAAACACACACTGACAGATGACTGCTGCTCACTGATACTGACCCAATTGGCTGTCAACTGGCTTGTTTCTTTTGCCCAGTGTCTAAAACATTATCTTTTCCAATTCATCAGCGTTCTCCCTTTTTTCGAGAACAAGTGATTCCCACCTCTCTTCCACCTCCTGGATGAAGTTTAAAATAAGAATAAAACACCCCAAAATGTGACAACTTAGTCATTTGCATTGATTGCAATGGCAGGAATATGCATTCGGGTTAATTAAAGAAGACAAAAAATTGAGCTTGAGGCACCTGACGACGGGACTAAGAGGATTCATTTCATCTGTATGTGTAAGATGATGCAGATTTAGCAAATGGATGAGCAATAGGTGTGATGGAAAGGTGTGGGGGAGCGGCTTCAAACAGTGTCAGACCGTGGAAACAAGATTGGCCCCGAGCAATAATTCTCCCTTCAGAGCCGTTTATGACAAACTGGATGATGATGAGCAAACATTTAATTCGAAGCGATCTCGGAGGAGGTCCGTCCTTCAACTTAACTTTTAAAGGGTGAATTTAGACGCTCGAGCGACTTCAGCAGGTCGAGACAATAATCCACTTTGCCAACCGAGAATCAATTCAGACGTCAAAACGTTGTTATCCTCCGCAGATTCTAAAGGTCGTTCGTGCTTTTATCTCTTCTTTAAACTACGCCGGCTCCTACAGCTTTATAAGATGTTCTCGTATCTCCAGTTCATTAAGAATTCAGTAGGCGAGGGTTTTAATCGGTGCCATTTATCCCAAGTTTTATCATCTCTTAGAGTTTAGATTTTACAGATCATATTGAAGGCTCAGGTAGACTAGGAGCCCTATGTGGGGCCTTTATGACTGTGTTTCTAAAGCTTTTAAAGAAGTTATTTGGGTTTTGGGCTCAAAATTAAGTCTATATTTCCTTTAAAAAAAACCTACTGGTACCTGTTGCAGAAGCCATACCGTTGACACCGTGTCACTGGAATAGATAAAGTCTATCAGCACATTCCCCCTGAAACCCAACCCGTTGATACGGAAGTTGAAATGTAATGTAGGCCCACAGAGACTGCCAGTCCTCTCCGTAATGTTCTGGTTTTGTCACAATAATTAGAATGTGGAAGCAGAAGCAGAGCTGCAGAGATGAAAACTCACTTCGAGACACCAGATACTGCCAAGGAACTTTTTTTTTGAACAACTTTTTTTTTTTTGTTCCCCCGATATGACTTTCTCTCAAATTCTCAAATGAGGTTTTAGTTTTGATCTTCATATTCAGCCATTAGTTTAAAATGCAAACGCTTTTTTAATATTTTTTGTTTTTCTTTGTCTTAATTGCTTCTTTGTTTAGACTCCTGAGGAAAATACTTGTACTACACCAGGCTCTGTACCTGCTAAATGCTTGTTGGATGAGAACAGGGAAAATGAACCAAAAAAGTAAATAAAGTTTTGCAGCCATAAACCAAAACAATGAGCTGAAAGATGCTACAACAGTTCGTAGAGCTCTGTAGCATTGGGATGATTCTCTGCAGTTCCCTTAACCGTCCTTTAACATGAACTATTGTTCATATAAAATATATAAAGTGCTGCTTTGAAGGTCCAGTGTGCAAGATTTGGATGGTTCTTAATTAGAGTATAATCTCCTGAAAATAACAATTGTAGACGATTGTGGAGTCTGTAGACGCCACTAAATCCTACACACTGGTCCTTTTTAATACTGAGTTATTGATGCTAAAATACTACATGAAGCATCGCCTTGTCACTTTCTGTCTTCCTTCCGATGCCTCATGCGTCTATGCCTTTTTTGTAAAGCACTTCAGTAACGCTGAATGATTTATAATTACAGGTTTTATTAGGAGCTGTTTGCTGTTTTTAGCGGACGGTCAGTGTTGCAGGAAGAAGCTGACTCCGTCTTTTCAACGGCACAATGCAGCTGAGTGTCCACGGGATACGAGCGTCCCTCTATCCTGCAGGCCACGGGGGTTTGACTGTTATGAATGCACGCACCCGACGATAAACGCATCAATAGGTAATTAATTAGCAAGCTCCCGAGTTATCAACCCACACACCGGAAACACTGACAGTCAAGGGGAGAGAAATCCGTCTCTCCTCTCCTGTGTGGTTCAGGGAGATGCATAATCATCTGCACACACACACACACATGCACATGTCTTTCTGCAGTTCTTTTGAGTTAGCCATATCTCATATCCTCTTCACCTTGTCTGTACTTTCACCTCGAGTTCCCGCTGGAAAAAACACTTGAGAAAGCTGAGCTGAGCTTTCGCCCTCTCTCCCTCTCTCTCTCTCTCATCGTGTCTTACAAACAAAACCTCATCCAGCCTTTTATAGAGCCTCCACACAACCTATCCACCTTTTTTGAAATATGGCAAGTTGGAGACAGGAAGTCCCTGGATGTAGTTCCTTTTTGTTTTGTTCATTTATCCCCATGAGACACGGGAAGAAGGAGAAAGAATGATGACAGGAGCAGATAGAAGAAGCAGTGGGTACAGTGTGTCTTCTGCTTGTCCATTGCTGCAAACACACACACACCACACACACACAGATATTGCACTTATGCACTCATTCGTATGCACTTTCACATTATTTCATGACTCATCTTTTATGCATGGCCCCGTTGCCGCACTTGCCATCCCTCTCTGTTTTAGACAAGAGCGAGATGGCACTCAGAGAAGATGTTGCTCGTCGTGTTGGCACCCTGAAGAGGACTGAAGTGGAAGCCAGCGGTTTTCAGGCTTGACGATTTGTGCCCCGGCTGTGAGCTTGGCGCTTCATGACAGAACCTTTTACGATCAGCGCTCCGTCTGACCTTTGGCAGCCCGGTGACGGGGGCTCGCAGGGTCCCCGTGATTTCTGACTGCTGTTCTGTTGTTTCCCAGGCATTTTGTATGAATGGATCCACTTTAGCTCCAGCTGACATGGGGAAAAAAGAGACTGAGAAAGAAGTAGTGATGTAAATACATCCACATTGGACATTGGCCTTTAACATTAAAGGTCCAGTGTGTAAAATTTACAAAACGTAAATTGAAATCTACATCTCAGAATGAACAAATACTGCGATTGTACTGATCTCTTTCTTTGTGTTTCTTTTTGTTTGTGGTGGAGAGGATGTCATATGGCTCAGGTCCCACTTAGTGACCCCTGAAGTTGTTCAGTATCATCATCTGTCTGTCCTGTCCTGCTCTTCCTAAAGAGGGTCGTGTTGTATGCTGTACAGAGTCTAAAGCGCCCAGAGGCAAATTGTGATTTATATATATATTCATATATGCAATGCAAATATTTGAAACAGTAGTCGTCACTAGAGCCGAGGTAGGACTACATGCAAAAGCGATCATTGGTGCATAAAACGTGAGTGGACAAACGTTTAACCAAATTATTTAACACTTAAACACTTTATTTGAATACTAAATAAGGACGAGAAATATTCGTAAAGAAATCCACATTACACAAGAAGTACAAAGTTGAACCAGTTGGTTTGGAAACTGATCGATATTACAGCTCAGCCAGGGGTTTGTTTTGTTCCAGCAGTCTTCTTCTTAGTGATGTTTACATGTTCTCTGTCATTAAACCTGGCAAAGATCTAGTTAACATGATGGACAACACTACAAATATATGAAAATATTTAAAAAACAAACAAGTAACCTTCAAGTCTTATTGTACTTCTTCATTTTCATGATTTCTTATCTCACAAATGGTATTTCAGATACCGAAGCGTATAGCTAATGTTTAAAAGCACCAGTGTTACCTCTGTCTGTCAGAAAAGCTCCTGTTGTCTCATCTTATATCGCTCAAAGAGACAAGGAGAGGAGAGAATAAAATAAAAATGTAAAGAGGTGACAGGAAACAAGCACTGTAGGAGGGAAGAGTGCAGCAGGAGGTCAAGCAAGGCATGAAGGGAAGTAGGAGTGGTGCGAATACTGTGGGAGGCAATGTAGCTCCTGAAAGGCCAAACAAGGCCCTTCAACATTTCCTTGATAATGAAGTGCTGCTCACACTCGCTCATGCTGTTTTCCCCTTTGCAGCCAGAGTGACACCCACTCAGCACACTGTGAGCCTGGAAACGCCTCGCTGCTGATGCTCGACTGGAGAACAGCAAAGTGCATTTTGCTGCTTCCCGAGTGCGAATTAATGACAGACGAGATGAGTAATGAGCATGACGGGAAGGGAAAACAATCGCGCCTTCAGTCAGGGACGAGTTCAGCAGAGCGACAGGACACTGCCCCCTGGAAGAAAACATGACACACTACAGTCCACTGATGGACTTTGTCAACGCCCAAGCACCATTTTAAAGTCCCTCTAAATGTGCAGTGAAATGTTTTCCATTGGTTGTCTTTGGACTCTGGGAAAAACTCTAGAAGTCCCCATTGGATCACGATTTATCAGAAGAAATATATGCAATCAAATATGTAAAGAAAAACATAAATATGCTCATACTGGTCTTGAAGTCTTAAAGCTGAACTTCTACAGTTTGGACAGGAATACAGTATCTAAAAATTAAAACATGATCAAATTTTAAAGGGAGGGGTAAGGTTTTCCGAAATGGGGTTGCGTAAGGTCCTTATCCATAGTTAGTGTATCATCTACAGTCAAAGGCACAAGACATTGGGGACATCCAATCTCCCCAAGATGATTTTGAAAGTGCATTTTCCACAATTCTACGATTTAAATATGAAAATTCACACATTTAGAACTCAGTCTTCACATTCACATTTAAAGAAACAGTGTGTCGTTTCTCAGAGATGGTGGTTGCATTCAAGTTGCGTTTCAATCGAGTCAATTTGTCTTTTGTTGATTTGTCTCAAAAGTTTTTGTCAAATGAGTCCGGGGGCTTTGAAGAGAGCATAGATCAATAACACTTAAGTTAAAATCGATACTCCTGTCTGCTTCTCCAAACTGGGGGCGTACTGAACACCAATGGATAAATACCTGAACCGAAGCCATTTAAAAACTCTAACTAGGTCTACCCCTTTTAAAAATGTACAAGAATACAAAAAACAAAGAAGATGACATAACTGGCACATGAAGTGTGTACACCAACATATCTATATATAATCTTAGGTGGTATCTTATTGTTGCTCAATAAGACAAAAAAAAAAAAAAGATGCTGGAAAGCCACACAACTGACCTCGCATCAAATCTTGCCTAAGGCTGGTAATATTCTGTGTTGTTGTTGCTGTCAACAAAGCTCATGAAAAGACCTAAACCAGCACTTCAGGAGTCTGTGTCAGTACTTTCTGACCCTTCAAACCTTTCCGTGAGTCTGTGTCAGTACTTTCTGACCCTTCAAACCTTTCCGTGGCACTCAGGTGTACACGTATTGGTTCTATATAATCTTTAAGATTGGTAGAAATGTGTAGTGGATGAGTGATTTCCTAAAACGACCACCGCTAGCGGCCAAACACCAAGCAAGTGCAACAACACAAGACATAGCAGCCAGCTAATATTACTTAGTAGTCCAACAGCAAGAAGCTCAGCTTGGCATGTGTCCTCACCTTTTTATTTCACCAAGCGCTTGCCAACAGCTAAAAGTCAGTCTGAGATTTACTCTTGTTTATTCTTGTCTTGAACACCCTCTTGTTTGTTGAGTTTCTCCTTTTTCTATTCTCAGCTATGGTCCTCTTAGGTCTCTTCGCCTCTGCCATGTTCATGAAAGCTGTCTATCAGGGAACTTGTTAAGGCAGAGCAGCTGGAGGAGTTCAGAGAGAAAAATGTACTAAACTATGATCCAGTGTCACCAAAATCGGAGCCTAGGTATTGGAGTACAGAGTTGGATTGACAGAGGCACCATTCACCTGTTTACACATCAATGTAGCATAAAAATGAGAGTGAAACGGTTTAAAAACGGTTATTTTAGGGTAGAAAAATTAGATAATATCACTTTAAACTCTGTCTAAAGTGAATAAAGTCAACACTAAGTACATAAAACGGGAAATATTGTGTAATGCCTTAAATAGAGTTAATGAATGCATGCACATGAGAGTATTTTTATGAATATTTCATTCAGTCCTGATACGATTTGCGCTTGGGCATCACATTTGCACTAATAAAGACATTCTGATATGAAAGGAAGTGAGGCTCTGCTGAGATTCAGCTGTTAATAACAGTCTTTATTGGGAGGCTCAAAAGTTCCAAGAATGAAATGATCTGTGCAGCGGTAATGCCTGTTTGACCGTTTTTAGATTCTAGTGCAACTTCACAGCACATCATAATCATCTTTTTGATCTTAGCCTAATATATCCACTTAACCCCCTACCTACAGTCAGAGTGAGAAATGCAAAGAGGCGTTCCTGCTCTGCAAACTTGTCTCTCTTAGTCTCAATACTTAATTCCAGCTTCTTATTACTGTGTTAAGCAGGGACATCACAGCCCATCTAGAAAGGAGGTTTTGAGAGCTTGTTTTGGCTGCCGTCCCAGTTATGAATTCCTCATTGGTATTCCTGCTCTACAATCTGAAGTGAAAGTAAAAGCTATACCCACAGAGAGCCTGACTGTATCCCCAAACACTCCCACCAAAAACCCTGTATTAGCCACCACCACAATTTCTTCATTTAACTTTTATTCCTTTTTACACTGTAAAAAACGTCAAAAAACAGATTTTATGGTGGAAAACTGCCAAACCGTGACGGCAAAAGACTGTAAAATATGCCATTTTACATCCAGTATAGTAAAACAGCTTACCTTTATTTATATGCCATTTTCAGGGAATTTATACAGAATGAAGTAGTATTTTATATTATATTTAATGGAATATTTTACAGTCTTTAACCGTCACGGTTTGGCAGTTTTTCACCATTAAAATCTACATCACTTTTTAAAATATGGTATAAAACACCAACTTTAAACATGAAATCAACAGTACTAATGTCCTTTTACCGTAATATTAGAAAAGGTTATACCGTATTTATCACCTGCCATTTTTTACCGTTAAAAAACGTTTTTAATCACCTGTTTGAGCATAGATGTCCCTCAGGGCGCGATTGTTGGTCCCCACCAATTTCCTGCCTGTGCCCTGCGTTTTTCTACTGATTTGTGTTTGTTGAGCTCTTAATGTTGTCCGTTTTTTAATCATGAGCCGTGTTTGTCCAGACCCAGTTCAATTATTAATAATGTTTGCTCAACAAGCTGCTCTGCCGCAGTGACAGCTTTGATGCGAATTAAACTCACAGACAAGAACCAGTAGCTGTCATCTGTCTGAGTTCGGTGTGGTTCGGAGAGAGCGTTGTTCTGTACTTTGTAATATCTCCCAGAGTTTCATCTGTCAACGACACGAGCAGCAAAAATTGATCAATATAGCAGATTTTAGAAGCTAGAGTTCACCCTCCGGGAAAAGAGGGAGGCAGAGACCGACCAAAAGAAAGATAACGAGAATAGGTAAGAGGTTGTGGGGAGCAGCTGGAGCAAAGTAAAAATACACACTGAAAATATATACAGTACGTGAGTCAATATACTGTATGCACCCTGAGAGATGAGAGAGGAAAATTTGATCTTGCTGCCTCTATCTCATCTCCTGTTTTCTCACGAGATGTCATTCATGCATTTTTCCGTCTCCTGACAGCTTTTTCTCTGCAACTAGGTCACTTCAAAAAAAAGCCTGTAATGAGAGGAGTGCAGTTTTATCATAGCTTTCCACACTTCCTCCTCCATAATTGACAAAATGACAAGAGGACGCATCCGTGCACGTGTAGCACGTTTGCACATGTGCGAGTCTGTTTTCAGGCTTAGTGATGCGTTACAACTCCCCGAGGGGTCTCAGCATCCGTCTTTTCTTACTCCCCGCGCATCCAATTTTTTATAATTCTCACTGCACTATTCGACAGAAGATGCAATCCCGCACGGCGCACAGACAAAGACATTTTCATAATGATATATTCAACTAATAATAAGCTCGCCTGGGTGAGGGGAAGGGGTGTAGTGGGGCGCTAATGCTCATAATCCATCCAGAATCCCTCTCATCTGTTTCCCTGCATTGAGTGCCATAGGGGAGAACACACACCCTGTACTTACTCAGCACTAAATTACTTTTCTGTACTCTGCGTAGCTACACAATTAACTCTGTGGGCCCAATTATACATAATAATACAATTGAGGACAGATTATTTTTTTCTTTATTGTGCACACATTGTTAAAATACCCCCCCCGCCCCCCCTTGCGACACAGACCACGACCTTTTCTACAGTCTTATTATTCGTCATTTCAAATGAATTATTATTATTATTTTATATTCTAAAGGTCAAATGGACTCCAGCTTTTTTAGTTGCACTTGAGGTGTATTTCAAAGGTTAACCTTACACCGTGTGTACATGTACAGAAAGTGAATGAATGGACAGACGGATGCAATAACCATATCTTTCTAATTACACTCAGTTGAAGTAATAATGACTGTGTTTAAGCTGCTCTTAGTAATACTCATTCCACTGGGCGGTTTCACTGTTTGACTGTCCTGGTGGAATAGTGGTTAACATGCATACTACATGTAGACTAGATGTTATTTTCCCAGCCGGGGGAGCTTTCATGTTTCGTCTTATCCTCACTGTCTCTCTCTTCGTATTTGCTCTTATGCCATAATACGGCTTATAAAAAACAATGTATTTTGCCATTATCATAGTGTATACATCTTTTAGCAGACCCTTGTAGCATGCCGTACCTGTCTTTTTTCTACTCTACATCACAAAAGAAACCTACAAACATAATATAATGTGAAATAATTTAGCAAGAAGGTTCGACCCTTCCAGTCGACTGGGTGGAGATTGCGTGGGTTCTCCCTGGGTACTGTCCAAAGACATGCACTTAACAGGGTAATTGGTGACCTAAAATTGGGTATGAAAGTGTGAATGTTTGTGTATGTGCTCTGTGATGAACTGCTGACTTGTCCAGGATGTACCCCGCCTCTCGCCCAAAGTCAGCTGGAATAGGCTTCAACCATGACCCTGATTGGATGGATGAGCAAGAAGGTTCCTGGTTTGAACCTCCCATTCGACTGGGTGGAGTTTGCAAGTTCTCCCCATGTCTGTGTCAGTTCACTCCAGGTACTCGGCTTTCCCCAAAAGACACGCAGGTAGTCGGTGTGAATGTGTGGGTGAATGCTTCTATGGTTGGTTGTAGATCAGTAAAGAGGTTTTAGGCTTCTTCAAGTTCTGACTGACTGGTGGTGAAACACAGGTATTTAGCCTTGGTGGGATCATTAACCAGGTTTGTCATTAAAGTCACCTGAGGTCCAAAGTGTGAATGGTTGTTTGCCCATGTGTTGGACTGGCGTACCCCGCTTCTTGCCCTATGTCAGCTGGGATTGGCTCCAGCCCCTCGCGACGTGACCTGATGAGGATAAACGGTCATGGAAGATGAACCTAAGAGTTTGCTTTCACATTAGTTACAATATGTACAGCATGTAGCATGAGGAGTTGATGTGAACAGCAACACTTGGCAATCCAGAGGGTGTCTGACACACTCAAGTGATCATTCTGAAAGGTATTTACCTCGCGCATAACTCATGTGACGTTTAAGATCAATGCTGATGAGACAAGGCCTTCAAGTTGAAAGTTGTTCAGATTCTCTGTGAAAAATCGCTGCGATCAATTAAGTGGAAGTGAAAGCTGCCAGTAGGACGACAGTAAAGCCTTTGGCTGTTCTTCTGTTTATATATTTTTTGCAGTTTATTAACGTGGCACCTTTAGCTGACTTCAAACTTTAGTAGGACATGTTGTGAGTGATATGATACGTCGATATCCAAGCAGACTCTTCTGCGCTGTGGTGCGTTCATCACATTCGATACACTACTGTGTTTGTCACGCGTGGCTATCACCAGGCGCCCTGCTTCTGTGCATGTCACCGTTTGGCTTTTGTTGCCTTTCTGTGCTGACAGGCGTCAATTTCAGCTCGACTGTCAGGCCGCGAGGCTTTTCATGTCTTTTTTTAGGCAGTTCAGCGGGCGTGGGGGTTGTGACGTCTGACAGAATTAGCAGTGGAGCTCTGAGGGACCGTCGCTACTGATGCGGAAAGCAATCTGTCAGCGTGGTATTGAGGGGAGGGGGGGTTCTTTTATGGAGACTGAGTCATTGCAAATAAGGGGGAGGCGAGAGAGACGCTGGGAGACTCACAGAGGGAGAGAGAGACTGTTTGTTATATCTCTGTGAAACAGATAGAAACACAAATAAAAGGAAGCGTCTTACATATTTCACCAGAACAATGCCTGGATTAATATAATGAATTCCAGCTTCTGTTTAGATTTCCCTCTGAAATGAATTCTGACAGCACCAAACATCTGTGTTTGTCGCCTGCCCAGCTGTGTTTCACCCTCGGCTGAGGTAAAACCTTCAGTGCCCTGCGTCTCTCCGATAAGAGCCACCGCTGTTCGCTGAATCGCCGCCATTTAGCCCGTCATTCTTTTCTTTATTCCGCCGAACAATTCGGTTCTGTGTCACTAAACGGTCGGACCTCGCTCTGAGATAAGACACAAAGACCCCCTAAGGTGTCATATCTGAGCTCCTGGAATTAGCCTGCTTGGTTATGAGCTGGATCGGAGGGTAATCAGCGCCGTGGCATCCGGCAGAGCC
This sequence comes from Larimichthys crocea, assembly GCF_000972845.2. Classification (NCBI taxonomy): domain Eukaryota; kingdom Metazoa; phylum Chordata; class Actinopteri; family Sciaenidae; genus Larimichthys; species Larimichthys crocea. Next base: position 1,544,099 of record NC_040030.1, on the reverse strand, counting down.
GGAGCAGAGGATATGAGCCACTGGCTGTCAGGCCAGCTCAGGTGAATTGAGCCTGAATGCAAAATGAATAGAAACAATTCTTGTTTTCTAATGTTTTAACCCATTCAGACAAATTTCCCCTTTTAAGGTAGAACTGATATTCACTTAAACATTTGAATCTCTGTTTGGTAAAGGTGTTATGCAGCCACTTAACACTGTGTTTTTATATTAGTGCATTATAAGAAGAGTTGATTGATGAGCCTACAACTCTAACACAGCTTTTGGTATTTCTTTTTTGTCAATACAACATAAACAGAAATCTCAAAATTACAAAAACGCCACCAAACAACTCAGCAAAGTAAGCAAGTGCTGTTGAAGAAAGTCAAACAAAGACCAAAACAGAGCTAAAAGCAGAGCGGCTTTAACTCATCAGGTGGCCAGAAATTAGATTCTAATGTAGTAATAGTTACAGTGTCTCATAGATGACTAACTAAGCAAGTGCTTACTAACACATAAACAATATCAACAGCTTGTCTTAAAGTTCTTCTGCCCCCTAGTGGCCCAAAAAAGGTTATAAATTACCAAGAAAATGGGCTAGAAAAATGTTAATTTTGTTAATATCAAATTTTCAACAACACATTTTTTTTAATTTTTCCGCCAAAATAGTAAATTGTGATCTTTCCCTAACCTGAATCAAAGTGCTTTTGTTGCGTAAACCTCACCAGACTCTGCTCCCACTATCCTGAACTTTCCATCCATCCTAACCACATACTTCCAAATCTTACTTGCAAACATACACACGTCATTTTAAGGAGTGAGGGTTGTGGAGATTTAGATGAGAAGTATTTCAACTGTTCTATTAACAGCAGTAAACTACTGTAGATTTGATTTGTTCTTAATATCCAGTGTACTGTGTGTAGAGATGTGTGTAAATATGTCTTCACGCTTCATTTTAACAGCTCACATAATCAGATTTAACAGCATCTGGATGAAATAAATAATCAAAAAGAGCTGCGCGTCTGATCCTGTGTTGATCCAGAAGTGGGAGCATCAGCACTGGTTGCCAAAGCCGCTCATGAAGCCACATTAACAAGACAGGTCCAAGTACAACGGGAGCAGTCATTGTACGTAACAACTTTAAGTAGAACTTCTTGGTCCCGTCGTTGTTCCGCTCTCAATTCATGGCGGTGGAAGTGGAAAAAACAGACACAAACTGACAGGCATGCGGTGTACATCACCCTTACCTGTCGTCCTGAATGACGCCATCTCCTCCGAGAGCTCATTGGTAAACATAAAGTGTGTGTCGGCAGCCAGATGGAGAGCACGGGAGGCTATCTGCTCTCCCTTACTCACATATCAGCTGGACTGGATAAGAGAGGATGCAGACAGTCGGCACAGGAACCCATTTTAAAAGTAATTGAGGGTCCTTGTAGGAACCCTATTGGCTCTATCCTCACTTCACCCATGTTTCTAACATCTACCTCTCCCAGTGTATCGGCCGTGATCCTTGATGCCATTTGCCACCCACAGGTGTCACAGAAAATCATCCAAAACCTGCATTGTTTACCTCTAACAGTTCCCCGGTGTACACATTTTTTTGTTTTTAACTTTTCCTTTCCTTTCCCACCTTGCTGGAAAAAGTTTCACTTGTTACTTATCCTCCGCTCTGAGCTGAATTTTAATTTGGTTGACACTCAAGGCTCAGGCAAGACAAGGCAATAACTCATCCCGGCTGAATGCTGATGGCAGAGTTTAGCCTTGAATGAAAACAGTGGAGGTTCGACTCTATCCAATGTTCAAATTATCCGCTAAGCTTTAACAACCTTCTGGTCCGGGTCATATGCAAATTTAATGATACTTTTAATGGACTTTGTAAAAGTCTGACATCTGTCTCACTCAATTTCCTGTCTGTGCCACTTCCAAAACTCATTTTACATCCTGTAGTTGTTTAACGTACAGGCAGCGAGGTAGTAGTGATGGCTGAACTGTGAACTTTACTTCAATTCCTCTAGTACTGTAGGTTAAAAACTGACAAATTGTATATCGCATATTCAAAGAAACTTGAGTTCAGGTGGATTCACACTTTTACAACCTTCCTATAAGACATGTAAACATGTAGATTTCCCATTGGGACCATTAGGAACTTAACTGTCATGATTATTTGTAGTTTACGTTCATTTATAGTAGTTTATATTTAAATTAATGATGCTAAGAACCTTTTGATGATGTGTTCAGGTACAGCTTACCATCTCTGACAGTCTCCAGTATGGGTCAAATTCAAGCGGCAACCCCCCTGGATGTGAAGTGAAGCCAACGGGGAAGTCCCCAAAAACTGCAGTTCCTTAAACGTCCACATGAGGCTGGCTACAGAAGTGAGTCAGTCTCCATAAGTCCCCATGTTCAAATGTCCAACTTCACAGCAGAAATAAACATGCTTAACAACTTTGGATGGCCAGAGCCATGATACTGTGAGCAATAAGCTTTTAGAGCAGCAACCAGTCATTTCTTTTCATTCTGTCTCTGTCTTTCTTTGTGCTTCTTTCTGTTTTTCTGTCTTTGTCTTGTCTTCATTGTGTCTCCACTTATGAAATCCAGTCTAAATCCTTTGACTGCAGTGTCTGAACTTCCCCCGTAGTGCCTTAAACGCACCATACCAATAGATTCTTTTTTGATGGTCCTTAAATCTTTATCCTACAAAGATTCTGGGGACTCCCCCACACCACTTGGAGTCACGGTTAAGCACTTTAAACACAGTTTGCTCCGTTTTATCGGTCTGCCGTAGCTGTTATTCTTAAATATATTGGAGCCTGCAGGAGTTAGTCAAATCTCCAACCCTTCCCTCCACCTAAAGCTACCTACAACCCCCTGGTGTGTGTTTAAACCAACATCCTTATCACTTAACAAATTCATCACTGAGCAAATAGCATAATGTTTCTTTCTTTTTCTTTTTTTGTTGTTGCATTTACACGTCTCTGTGAGCGGCCTGCCTGTGCTTTAGCAGTGAAGAAACCCTTTGATCTTGTCATTCCTCGCGATGAATATTCATCACGATGGTAATCTTGTCAGCTCCCGTGTTTATGGCTGATGGATCTCTTAGTTATTTTAATTGCCTTTCATGAATATCTTCCTCTGACACGTTGATTCATAAGTCGTAATAGTGGTTAGCAGCAGGAGAAGGGTATGATATGTGGGTGATGTATACTTCTACTGGCAGCCTCCAGGCAGCTGCTCTATTCGGAGTGACTGACGGTTCAGGCTGAAGGTAAGAGGACTGCTAAATCTTCAGTGCTACTGCAGAAACAGTGATTACTCTTCTCCGCAATGGGGAAACATAAAGCATGCTGCTAGCACTGACAAGGCTGCAGCTGTATTGGTTTGGACTTTTAGACTCCAGAGGAACTGGCCCCTCCGGTATGACATGGACAGCTGCTTACAACCCCCTCACTCCACCCTATAGAAGACCAGCGGTCTACCAACCTTGGACAAAGATTACACCTGTCACTCAGACAAATGGTCAAGGTGAGGATGAAGGCTGGATTACGCGTGCTGGATGAGCGGGTTTCGGGGCACGCTGCATTCCTGACATACTCATGAGGCGACCACATTGGCATGCACTGAAGGAGAAGGAGTCTTTGCTGCGCCGCCGAAAAGTGTTTCATTTTGATTATTTAACACGTGTACATTTTAAAACACAATTATGAATTTATTAATTAAATTGGCACTTCAATTATGCATTAATACATAATGTTTCTGGTTTGTGGGTCAGACCTCATTAAATTTCACTCTTTAAATAAAGAGGGTGATTTCCACATTAAAGCACACTGAAGAAATAAATGTTAAAGGAGACAAATGGTGTAAAATACACATTAGTGAATCAATACAGTTATTAATTCCCACTGTGTTTTAATGCGACTTTGGATGAAGAGTTTATTTCTATTTACATCTCCGATTCATCAATATGAATGATGATGTAGTGTTTGTAATCTCGTGGTCCTTGATGAGAGGCAGTCAAAAGCTCAGGGATAGTTAAGTTAAGTTAAAATAATGATTTTTTTCAGACACAAATGATCAATTTTTTCATAAAAATAAACCACAAACTTAAACATAAACCTAAACTTTCATGCAAACATGCATCCCAAAGTGCTTCACAGAGCAAAAAATAACAGAAATAGACAACAATGATTAAACTAAAAATGTATATATATATAATAGATAATAATAAAAACTTTGTCATAACATAAGAAATCTACAATAAACCAATTCAGCAAGACCTAAAAACTAAAAAAAAAAAATAATAATAACATGTTAACAGTAAATTAAAATCCATTAAGTAGATAAACACAGGGGGCACCTCAAACTAAAAAGATCTGACTTGAGGTTTTTTAAAAATGTCCCTTAGCTCCACAGGCAGACTGTTCAACAAGTAACTCATGCGCTCACACATCTGTAAATATGATCTGTGATCTTTTTATCAACACGAGCAAAAATTCAGCGCCTTGTCAAACTCATGGAGAGTCACAACGGGTAAAAAAGTACGGTGGCCTTGAGAGCTCAATGCAACGCAACTTGAGAAAACACAAGCAAATTAAACGTCCGGCATTCTAATAAGTCACTAACGATGACAACAACAAGTGTGTTCATTACTTCCTCATGATTTTTCTCATAAATGCTGCACACTCTTAAGTTGCAGTGTGTTAATCTCCTATAGTTTGTATAGTAATTAGTGGCACACAGGTGTAAAAAACACATTACATGTTCACTTTGCAGTTGCCAGCACCTCTGGCGCTGCGTTCATTATCTTTTTGTTCTTTTTATTAATTTCTATCTTGAGAATAATTATTTTTTCTCTGTCGGCGCAGTTGGGACTCCGTAGAGCAGGTGTAGACTCACATGAACGGTCAGTTTATGCCTAACAAACTTCTCGGCAGGGAGAAAAGGCCACTTTGACGCCACACCAACCTCACCCCTCTGAACTGAAGAGTCTCTGTCCTCTGTCTGCCCCGAGGGGAGGAAAAGCAGTCTGTACTCTACAGCAGGGGTCACTGTTGAACTGAAACATTGCTTTAAGTCGGCATCCATCTGCCTCACCCCTCTCTCTTTCTCCTTTCACCCTCACTGTCAGAGAAAATTTAGCATGACAGAGCTGGAACAATAACTTGATTTAATATCTGGGTCATGCAAAAATCTTCTAATCTTAGCAAAGAGAATATTTATTGACTGGGGGTGAGCGACTTGCAGTGTAGGCTGCTGTTAACGGATAGATTGGGGATGAATAATTAAGTTGTGGGACGCAACAGCGTGACGGAGGAGGTGCGTATAGTGGAGAGTGGCGAGCTCGGCGCCACCTTGTCAAAAAGGCTTGAGGGAAAATGGGAGCAGAGTGATGAATAAAAATAAGGCATCTGATTAATGTGGCAGGTTTGGAGAGGATGTGGTTAGGAGTTTTGTAGGTCATGGTAGTTAGTCAAAAGGGGATGTGAGGGGGCTTAGTTGATATCAGAGGTGGAATTTCTGTTTTTTGTTGGGAGCGTAACCTTCAGGAGAGCTCATGAGATGCTCAGATTGCATAATGATGCTCACGCTTTGGCATTTTGTGTTGGGCTAATTAATTCTGCACAAAATATTGTCCAACTTAGCAATACGTTATAAGACGTGTCAAAGAAGAAGCACAGGTTCAAATAATGGAATGAAGCTCCTGGTGGATGCATGTTGGCTCACCGCCATGGCTCGGATAAAGCAGAGGCATCATTAATGTTATTAGCAAAACACCCGTGCTTCTTCCACCATGTACGCTGTGAAAAGCCTCATTGTTGAGCTCCATAATGACTTGATGTCTTTGAACAGAATACAAATATGTGTACAGAAGCTCTTGGAGGCAAGTGAGAAAAAAATAAATATTGCAATGGTCCATTTTCTAAGTGTGATTTAAATGGATTTCTCTCCTGACTTCAAAATCTTTTTGGGTCCCTTATTTTTTTCTCCATCTGTTTTACAGATGGAAACACTTTTTGTAAAGATAAACACACGTCTTAAATGTGTTAAGACTGACAACTTCTTAGGCACACAGACATAAATTTATGCTCTGTTATGAGTAAGAACTTAAAGCCTTTCTTGTTTTTCAATCTTTATATGTAAGTAAATAGCAGTTTCAGACATTATGAGGAAGGCATACGTCCACAAATGACCTCTTTTTTTTCTGCCGTATTGAGGATCTGAAGGCACCCACCCCTTCAGATGATCCAGATCCAGAGCCTGGTCTTCAATCATCGAGCTCCACTGGCTACCTCAAATCACTAATGCCGGTTCCGCACCTATTTAATTCTCCAATGAACGACGCCTGGTTCTGCCACCCGTACACTTTTCTCGTCTGTTGTTCCCAGTTGGTGGAACGTCCTACCAGTTCCTACCAGATCAGGGGCGCCCCTCTCTACCTTCAAAAACCTTCTAAAGACCTCCAGCTCTTCAGAGAGGACCTCCTCTCCAAGCACTACCAACAACTGGATATGATAAATCAATCCCCCTCTACAACTTGACCTTGATTCTATGCGAGTGGTACTTATTGCTGCATTAACACGTCCTTGTCACACTGTACCTTGATTGTTGCTTTGGATGGAAGTGTCAGCTAAAGGACTAAATGTAAATTTACAGTCCTGGAAATGTTTCGAATTCACATGATAAAAGGTGATAATATTGCTGAATGAACGCCAGAAACAAACACAGCATGAGATTAAGAAGTACTGAACCGTCTCCATGACAACAGAGCAAACTCCATCAGCCGAATAAACCAATGAGAAGAGTTTAAATAGTTTTTTGTAACACAAAGATTCGTCCTCTTCATCCATTTTTTTACATGCACTTAAAATACAACATATAAAGGCAATGATTTGTAAGATACAGAAAACACTGTAACTGTGACCTGGCCAGTCCCTCATAAATCAGCTGACTGCTTATCTATTTTCTGTGACAGTGATGTAACAGTTACTCCCCACTAAACGAGAAGAGAGGATCTTAAGGAGCCGCTGATCAATGAGGGTCTTTAAACGGGGCTTTGTGAACAGAATACCGAGAAGGCCTCTGGGAAAAGCTCGCCCCGGGGTCGTCATTCAGCAGCCGGCTGAGGCTCAGAGAATCCCTTAGCAGGAAGGGAAGAGATCTGTCTTTAAACACAAACTCCTTCACTCTGGACAAACGGGGACTAGGGAGGGCAAGGGGGCACTAACTTGTATAGTCACAAGGTCTGAATATTAATTAGAGGGATGCGCGAAAGCTCGGCTAACCTCTTCAACCCTGCTCTGTCGGTATTTTCTAAACATTGAGATCAACTCTGCTCTCTTAATCCTCTTGCCTTTCGCAGAGGTGCCAGCCGGTGTCGCCGATGCCACTAGCTGCAGGCGATACCTGACCTCCGAGCCGAACCGCTCGAACTCTGGATGCCCCCACTGTCTCAGCAGTTGTAAGGGTATTTTAAGTCCTAAATCATGGCGCTCTGATGTCTGTGTGGTGGATTAGTGAACAGTGTTGATTGCCCGACTTAAATTTGAGATTATGGAAGGCTGCAATGAAACACCCACATTCGAGTGTGTCAGTTAAAGCAGAGATGTGCATATGTAGTGAATGAAGTATCTGAGGTTTAAAAATAGACATGCTTAATGCCTTTTTAATTATAGCTTTTCATTATTCAATCACAGGGTTGGAAGAAGTACTCAAATCTAATACTCTAATACTAATAAGTAAACACAGCAAGAATATTATGTTACAAGTAAAGGTCCTGCTAAACATGTCGTCAAATAAATGTAATGAAGTACAAAGTGTAAAACTGCCTCCCAAAATTAAAGTAAAGTATTAAGTAGCATTAAATGGAAATACTCAGGTAAAATACCTCAAAACTGTACTGAGATAGAGTACTTGAGTAAGTGTACTTACTGTGTTTGCCTTGTATATGGTTAATTTTGTCACTTTGTTATAAACACTACAATACCCATGAACCTCAGCTGCCACTGCGATGGAGAAGAACAATTCAGAGAGGCAGTGAAAGAACTGTGTTGTTGAAATCGTTTAGAAATTTGTGCCATAGTTGCCAAATGATCCAAAAGTGACTCAAAATCCAAAGGCATGTGCACTTAACACAAATTAAAGCTCAGTGATTTGACGTTTCTTGCTGAAATGCACCTTGGGAATTGTATTTCATTCCTCACTCTCTAAGTTTTATGTACACAGACTTCTAACTTCAAATGCCGTTGTTATTCTCTTGAACTGATGAGAGAATTTTATGCAGATTGAATTCGTAGAAGTGCTCCACCTGTGAGTCAGCACGTCTTTGGAGGAACTGAATGAGGGTTTTACTTCCTGAAGCAAGGCGCCGGAGATAGCTTCTCCCATTAATCACACATTTCTATTGTGTAAAACTGATTTTAACCTTAAAAATCCTTTTACATGTTCACTCCTTCAGCTCGGAGTAGTCAGGATTTCTCTGGAGAGAGACAATGAAATGGAAAAGTGCTTTTATTTCCTGCCAAAGAAGATAAAACCTGTAATATTAATAACCATATAGCCACCAAATGGTATTCTATCCAAGGTGCCTGAGAGAATTACAGGAAGCTCTGGGTTGTTTATCTTCACAAATGATAAGCATGCCACAGACATATGAATTATTGCTCTAATCTTTGCCATTTATCACAATTCCACGCAGAACTTTTTAGATGGCTCTAAGGCTTTCGATCAAATCAATCATGACAAGGTTTTTCATGAAATGAATGTGAGAGGAGTGCCTAAATATCTACCCAGGATCCAGAATGTAGATTAGACAGAGCGGTGCTGAATCAGACTCTTGTATTGTCAGTAAATGAGGTTTAGGTGGGAGGAACTCCTGGCTCCGGTTAGGTTTGTATTTGTTATTTCTCGGGTTAATGTGCTTTTATTTCACAAACAGTGTATCTCTGTATCACATGAATACAACTGTGCATAATGCAATCATGAAACCACCTCACATCATATGAAAACACATATCCACACATTTAAAACAATTATATTTTTACATTATTTTAGTGTAAAAGAAACCGGATTAATGCCACCATGAATGAGGCATTATTCTCGCAGAAATGAGTAAAGCATCACCCGCTCCAAAAGCAAAGATAAAACAGGGTAGTTGCAGAGATTTGCTATAGCATTCATGAAAATGTCTATAAATCTATGAATATCTGATAGGACTTGCATGCGTTATATCTAATTTTCTCAAAATGAATTAAAGAGCTTCTATCTTAAGATATTCTTTGACCGATCCTTGCGATGTGAATCTAATTTTTGTAGGAGAGGAAAAGACTTTCTTTCGGGGTCTGATACAATCATTTTTGATGGTACTATTCCAAATATAGTTGATAATAGATGTTAATGTTAAATGTTAAAATAATGTAAATAATGTTAAACATGTTGAATTTACACAAAAGTCTGGCTGGATCAGGATCTCCTCTATAAATGTTGCAGGCATAAAGAGCAGTAATACTTACAGTCACTTATATTAATGCCACGATGATGTAATTGTGTGTGCCAGGGTTTTGTAATGCGAGTCATATGTCTGACAGCACAAGTGTGCCCATATGTCAGGCAGTGATAAGGAATCATGTATAAGTCTATATGCAGATAGGATAAGGTAGAGAGCAGAATAACTAATGCTCTGGAGCAGAATCTGCATGTTATACTTCAAAGATATGAAGATCGTGCTGCAGGAAATTTACATTTTGAGAAATTTGTGATATCAAAGTGTGATAGAGCCGCCCAAGTTTCAGAGTGTAAAACCACTGTGGTAAATACGAACAGCTGTACACGTGTATTTGTTATGATTATATTACTGAGAACAATTTTTCTAACAGCCAAACATCAAACAAGGTCAACAACACAGGACATAACAGCCAGCTAATATTACTTATTATTCCAACAGCAGTCAGCCCAGCTCGGCGTCTGTCTTTCAGCCTTTTAGTTCACCAAGCTCTCGCCAACTAAAGGTCAGTCCCAGATTTATTCTTGTCTGGCGGCTTCTTGCTTGTTTACGCTCTCTTTTTCTCTTCTGTCAAAGTCCCATTTGGTCTTTTCGCCTCTGTCATTATGTCTACAGATGCTCATGAGCCCAGTTACTTGCCCAGCTCCTGTTCTGGCACGACACTGACTCCGCTCCCTGCCTGCATCCTCATCCCACATCAGAAGAAAAGCAGAAAACATTTCTTTCATAAAATATCATCCAGTTTGACCAAAATCAGTGAAATATTGGCGGTGTGTGCCGCAAAGTTTTCCGTACTTCTTCCGGGTGATTGGAATAAAAGGATTATTCACCTGATTACACGTCAATGTAGCATTAAAATTATGTTAAAACTATTATTTTATAGTAAAAAAGTTACACGATGTTGCTTTAATGACTTTAGAAAATGAACAATGTTCTAAAATAAAGCACTCATTGTTGAACTCCCACTTACTGACTGATTAATATAAAATAAAGGTGTGTGTGCATGCTTTTATTGAGCACTAAAAAAAATACCTTGAGCCATAAACAGATACAGCATACTCTAGCTTTTTGAAGAACATCCAATAAACATCACACAAACCTGCCATCTGTTTTATCCTCCCATCCATCGACCAGTCGCAGACACAACATGCAGACAACAATCTGTTATTATTTAACAAGTCTGTCAATTTCTATGAGAAGATAAAGCAACTTATCAATTCTATTTGGGAAAAATATTAGACCTAATCTCTAACATACTGAAAGCTGCTGTCTTCTAGTTTGATGACCTGTCTCTGCTGGTTTGTCAGATATGCTTTGTGACGGCATATGAGAGGTGTCACGCTGTTGATTGCATGGTAATAGTGTCATTGCTCCCCCCCCCCCATGGATGATGGACCCTATGGTGGAGACAGATGACTGACTGTGATAGTGTGAATGTAACTTTTACCCCAGTGAGAGTGCCTGGTTTTGCAGGAGTGAGCGGTGGGACGCTTTCCAGGCTTTGAGGCAGTTAAAAGCTCTCTCCGTGGGAAAGGGTACTTATCTGTCTGAGCTGATAGGGCGGGAGGGATGAGGGAGGATGGCTGAGATGGCAGGGAGGGTGTTGGATGTGGAGAGACCGGGACTTTGGAAGTGGTTTCCTGAGAGCTGAGGCCGAGACTTTCGGCTTAGAGAGGACATAAATTAAAAATCAGACAGTGGAGCGGAGAGGAGGCAATCACAGCTGAAGGTAAAACATCATCATAATCATGCAGAAGGCAATCAGATCAAACCTGGTGTACAGAAGCCCTGAATTTCACCCTGAGGTACTTTGATTTACTGGTAGTGTTATTAGGTGCATACAGACTAATTCATCAGTGGGCCGAGAGCAGCAGGGGGCCCTGCAGCGGAGCTCCACAGGAGGACACAGCTCTTATTGTAACTCCACAGAGGCTTTGCACTTTGGGCAGTGCTGCAAAAAATATTACTTTTTTAGAGCATACACATTAACACATCATTGTGCTCTTACTATTACCAGGATACAGAATATGTATGCCACTATCCTTTGTATCATAATCAAGGGTGGGTGTGCAGAACATTTTCTGGGACTCTTATTTTTGTAAAACCAACTAAAAAATACCAAAAACAACAACAACAAAAGCCTGTTTCAGTCTACAATGGTTGGAAAACAGGAAGCAGATGGCAGTATTTTATTGCACAGGGAGATTTGTTGACTTGTTTGTAGCCTATATGATCCAAATCAAGCCTGTGTAACATTGCGTAACAGTAGTGCAGCTAAAGAAGAGTCCAGATTCAGCTATAAAACTTCAGTCACCATAAGCTATTTCTCATATCAGACCAAGTAAGGGTGTAGCATCAAAACAGTAGAGTTATTTTATGGCTTATAAATTCAACTTTTCATTAGTAAGAGGCAGAGTGTGATATTTCTCCCTTTAAAAGATCAAAAGTTGGGTGTTTTAAACAAGTCACAAGTTCATTTCTCTTTACTGAGATTATTAGGAGAAACAGATGTTAAAGGTCATGAACGTATCTCAGAGTTGTTCGCAGAAGAAGCTTACAGAATATTAAAGAAAACTACATGGCCAAAAGTTTGTGGACAACTCACCGTTACACCCATAAGTATTGGTTAAACATCTCATTCCAAACTTATGAGCATGAATCTGACGCTCAATAGCCTGGCTGCAGGAATATGAGTCCATTCGGCTACAGGAGCAGCAGTGAAGTCGGACACTGATTGTGGTGATAAAGTCTGGCTGACAGTCGGTCTTTCACTTCATCCCAATGGTCCCAGAGGACTCTGTGCTTCTTCCACAGCAAACTAGACAGAAAACTGCATCTTTATGGACCTGAAACTAAAGGGCTGACAACCATTGACAGCATATACAGTATAGTAGCAAACAGGTCCCATTGTATTGAGTCTAAAGGAGAAATTACCCTACTTTTCAGTTGATTTATTACCTCGGTAAACAGTTTCCTCATGGGTTTGCAGGCTCAATTGCTAGTTCCAAGTCTTCTTCCGTACAGCATGATGTTCATTTGGTAAATGATGTTTTAAATTTAGAGTGAAACAGACGATAAAGCAGGTATGCCATACGTCGTGGCTACCTTGTGATCGACAAGTCATTCTCAGTGAATACGTCCTGCGCAACGCACCATGCTCGTCACCCGCCAACTCATAGTTCTCCTCCAGGTATGGTAATTTCTGACTCAAAAAACAACAACATTGCAATGTGCATAATGCCGGACTGGAGGCTTCAAAATGGCTGAACAAAAACCAATGGGTGACACATGGTAGGTTTACTCTTGCTGAGAACAAACCATGAAAAACAGCCCAACAGTAAAAGAATGGATCATGAATGGATGGGCCCGTTGCCATGTACTCTCTTTTGCCTCCACACTTTTTCACATTGTACAGCCGACCTTCCTCGGCCTTTTCCAACAAAGCCAGAGATGCTTTTGGCAGTCTATCAGGTTCAGCTGCGCATCTCTTGGCACCTCCTCATCCTCGGGGGTCAAGCAAAGGGAGATACAGAGTGACAGACTGGGCCCTTCTTTTTCCTGGGCTGCAAGGTTGAGCAGATGGCAGCAAAAATAAACAGGTCAGATGCCTCTGATGGAACGGCCCGAATAAGACAAACCCAAGGCATTGTCAGCTTGGAGAGAGCAGCTTCTGTTCGATCATTCAACCCTATATCAAGTGCGACATTGTAAAACATGGAGCCAAATGGCGAACAATGACTCCGTTGGAGCTGGAATGGCGACGCTCGTTCAACACAAAGTGGATAATAACTTCCTCTTTCATTGGCAGCGCAGGCCATCATCGGGCAATTTCGCTTTATTCCTGACCAGCTTTAATTATCCCGCAATGAGGCCTGTCATAACCATTACATCATGTAGCAGAGCAGTGTAGTAATCCCAGGGGCAGCATCGCTGGCTGAGCCAATGAACTCCCATCTGGTCGTGTAGATGTGACTGATGGCTGAACGGAGTGATTTCCCGCAATGTGAATCTGCAGAAAAGGAATTTCGAAGCTTCTCTGTGTCACTGCTGTGTCTCATTTCCAAGAAAAATGATAACTTATCTGAAAGAAGGGATTGGGAAAATGTTGTTTTCTAAACATAGACGTTATGTTTGACGGTCTCATCAACTCGCGTTTTCTGGGCGTCATTGTGTCAGGCCTGAGCCCACCCAACATATCTTGGAGAGTTTAATCCCACACTGTTTTTCCAGTCCTTTCATACCCTGCACTGTTGATGTTCTCTTCTCCTCCCCGGCACTTATTCTGCCACGCGCAGAGCATTCCTCTCCTTGTTCAAACACTGCCTCCAGAGTTCCTGCCCTTGTTAAAATACTCCCCATTTCTTTCGCTTTCTCTCTCTCTCCCTCTCTCTCTCTTTCTTTTTTTTTTAATTTTCACTCCGAGCCTCCATGCAGTGCTCCCACCTCTGGAATGCATTCTCCAAATCCCGCCGAGGAGAAAATTATGCATTGTCTGTCGCCGTTGTTGTCATCACGACTCAAGGACAGCAAAATTGTTTAAAGGGGGAAACTGATTGCGACTGGCCGTTGAAGTTGAATTGATCATCTTCCAACGAGGTTTGATGTCTGCTTTTTCTCTCCTTTTGTTTTGAGAAGTTTTTAAAAGGCTCAAACAGTTACAGCTGTTCACAAGCACAGCCATAACTAACAGACCCTGAATGCATTGCCTCTGTATTTTCCCTGTGAATTTGTGGTTTGCATTCTACATTTGAATACATACACATGGTGGTTATTTGACAGGCTGATTCTAGTACTTTAGCACTGAATATATGACATTTTGACAAATGTGCTTATGTGCTGGCCTGCAGCATATATTCAGCAGTTGATTAGCCTAGCTTAGCATAAATACAGTAAACAGAGGGCAGCAGTTGGCCTGGTTTTATGCAAAGGAAACAGGAAATAGTTTAATGCATAAACCACAAATTGCTGTTTTTACACTTTGGGTTTTGCACGCTAGATATTTTTTAGGCCTTTTTCAAGCTTCATTTTTGACAGACACAGCTGAAGAGTGTCAGGAATGTGGAGAGAGAGATGGGGAACGACATGCAGCAAAGCCACAGGTCAGATTCGAACCCCCGAGCCTTCGTACATGGGGCGGATGCTCTACCAACACTGCCGTTTCCAGCTTTTATGCCAAGCCCAACCTCCAGGCTCACTCTTTCATGTTTATCAAGTGGTATAAAACTTCTCATATACATCTCTCAGCAAGAAGTACATAGAAAATATTTCCCAAAATATGAAATTATTCTTTTAAGTTTGACTTCTTTTGGGTCAACATAAACAAAATTAATAAGTGACTAGGGATATTAGTGCCTTACTTTAGGGAATATAAAGATGTTTTTACTGTTTTATTTTCCAATAACAAGATATAACAAGACGTGCATCGATGCCTGAATAAAATATACTCTAAACTTTAGAAAAGATTTCTAATTTAAATAAGGAACTATCTGATCAAAGAATAAGTAAACAAGCCTAAGAATCTGATGAAACATTCGATATCAGCTTTCAGCTTTTGGGTACTCTATTCCAGTGGAAATCTTTTTGGCTTCTGTCCCCTTGAAATGAAGTAATGTCTACTTGTAACCCATCATCACAGGTCAGATTGTTTCCTCTGAAGAAATCTAACCAGCTTGGAAGAGATGAGTGGAGTATTTCATGGGAAAAGAGCAAATATCCGAGAGTCAAACGACATGAACAGAACTTGATGTCCACTTACTGGATTGGCCCTGAGCTTTTAAAGTGTTTTTGTGTTTGTCTTTCAACTGCTAACACACTTAGACCACTATTCA